>NW_028292585.1:4922840-5074535 GCF_029948245.1 Actinia tenebrosa
AGTCGAACACCCTACAATCATGGACTCCTGGGATCGATTCAAGAACCCCTACCACCCAAAGATCGCTTCTACAGCACCCTAACGAGTCTGGTATAAAGGATGAGGAGTACCAGCATGCGTTAGACGTGGGGAAAAGTACTCCTGTGAGAACATGGGTGACTACCACGACATCTACCTAAGGTCTGACGTAGTGCTGCTCGCAGATGTTTTCCAAAGCTTCAGAAAGATGGCTATGGAATATTATGGATTGGATCCCGCTAATTTCTTCTACACGGCTCCTGGGCTCAGCTGGAGTGCTTTGTTAAAGAAGACAAATGCGCAGTGGATCTCCTAACGGAGTACGACATGTATCGGTTATGGAAGACGGTATTCGTGGCGGCGTATGCGGACCCAGCCGACGTTACGCCCGCGCAAACAACCCCTTAGTAGAGCACGACCCAGAGAAACCAACCACATACATTTACTACCTGGATGCGAATAACCTTTATGGTTGGGCAATGTCACAGTACCTACCTGTGAGAGACTTCGAATGGGATCCAGTGAAGCCGATAGACTTCTACATGCAGGTAGGAAAGGAGGAAGACAAGGGTTACGTTTTAGAAGTGGATCTGGAGTACCCAGAGCGCCTGCACGACGAACACAATGAGTTCCCCTTAGCACCAGAAGCGATAGAGATACCATTTAAGCAGCTAAGGTCCGCTGCAAAAGCAAATGTGCCCTGGTTACAAACCGTACAGGAAACTAACTATGAACCTGATGGATAAGAAGAAGTATGTGGTACATTACCGCAACCTGCAGTTCTACGTGCGACACGGAATGCGCGTAGAGAAGATCCACAGAGTCCTAAAATTCACGCAGGAACCCTGGATGCGCCCCTACATTGACTTTAACACGCAAAAGCGTACCGCAGCGAAAAATGACTTCGAGAAAAACCTCTTCAAACTGATGAACAACAGCGTGTTCGGAAAGACAATGGAGAACATCCGCAAGCGCGTAAGCGTAAAAATAGTCAGCACCAAAGAGGAAGCAGAAGCATACGTGTCACAGCCAGGCTTCGTTAGATACGTAGAAATGCTGAACTTCTACGTGATTCACATGAAAAGGGCAAACCTCTTACTAAACAAGCCCGTTTACACAGGCTTTACGGTGCTGGATCTATCGAAGCTGCTTATGTACGAGTTCTACTACGATAAGCTTAAGCCAAAGTACGGAGACCGCTGTCGCCTCCTGTATACAGACACCGACTCCCTAATTCTAGAAGTGCAAACGGAAGACGTTTACAAAGACTGCCTCCCCGACATAGACGAGTACGACACCAGCGGTTACCCGAAGGAGCACTTCCTTTACTCTGCGAAGAATAAGAAGGTAATTGGGAAGATGAAAGACGAAATGTTAGGAAAACCCATCGTGGAATACGTGGGTCTGAAACCAAAGATGTACAGCGTGCTAAAGTTAGACGGCGTAGAAAAGAAAGCTAAAGGCGTAAAAAAGTACGTGGTTAAGAAGGACATTACGCACGAGTCCTACCTCAACGTATTACGAACACGCAAGGAACAGCGGCATAAGATGAACAGCCTGCGCAGCTATGGTCATCAGATACATAACGTCACGCAGGAGAAGGTGTCACTGTCTGCATTTGACGGTAAGCGATGGATGTGTGATGACGGAGTGCATACGATAGCATTCGGACATCACACGATAAGCAGTTCTTCTTTGACGAACCCACGCGTGGGACCATCATGAAGATAATACAAGATGGGCTGGCCCTTCTTAGCTATCGCACTTCGGATCTGATAAGTTTCCAAAGACCAATTAGGATCCGTAGCTCTTTTGGATCCTCCTTCTAATTCACCCGACTCATAGAGATATCGAACCGTGACATTACCTAATTTCTTTTCATGGGGGAAGACCGCCCTCGAACTTCTGATGAAGGACTTGTGTTCCACGTGTTTCTTTTTATGGCATCCCTGGGTTTCATTCCCGTAGCCCTGGCCGCCTCGTTGTTCGAAGCTGCGACGACCTGGGGGAGCCTCTGAGTCCATTCCCTATTGCGTTTGGAGGGATCTTCCAGCTCTTTCCAATACTGGTACCCAAAGAGGCGCTCGGCCAAGGTCTTATTGAATCTTTCGACAATGCTTTGACCCCTGTGGTACTCTGCTTTAGCTCTTCTAATTTTAGTGTCGTGGTCTTTCAGGGTCTTGGTAACCACGCCCATAAACTCCGTCCCCGCATCCACTTGCAGCAGCTTAGGCCATTTCAAGACGCGCTTATAAACCCTACCTAGGGCTTCTGCGACTTCCCCAGAATCCTTGCTGGTTATAGGTTCGGCGTCCTTGTATCTGCTTGCGATATCGACTACGGTCAAAGCGTACCTATAGGTCTTCTTTCTCACCTTATCGTGCGGCAAGAAAAGCAAATCCGCCTGATGAACTTCATTGGGGGTATTTACGGTGAAGCTGGGCCTGGGAATGTACTTAGGCACGGGAAGATAAACCTGCCAGAGGGTTTGTTTTTTCAACCAGTTCTTAGCCGTTTCGTCTGATACCCTGGCCGCGGTCGCGAGTTTCTTGATAGCTGACGCTCCTCTCCAATAGCCTTCCGGCCCATAGTAAATCCTTTTAAGTTTGTCCTCTACGCGGCCCATTATATGAATTCCAAAACAAGATTGATCTTACGTCGGTTAAAATCCACCGTCTTTCCGTCCACTTTAATGGTGATGTTTATGCTTTCTACCAAATTAGATAAGTCATAGCTCAAAGAAATGGGAGTGTATTCTACTGGGTCAAATGGATTACCTTGGGGCAGAAACTTGGACATAAGAGAAGACTTTTCTCCATTGTTGTAACTATGGACCAAGTCGCAATAGACTTCATAAGAGGATGCGACTTTCCATTTCACATCATATGTACTGCCGCTATTTATCGTGGTACTAGTAAGGCCGAGGAGTTCTACCAATGAACTGTCCTTTAGATTGGCGCTCCCATTATTTTTCTTGAATGTCATTTCATGGGGCAATCCTGTGGTAAGAGTATATCCATGCTTTGCTAGCTCCTTAGCCAGTGTTATGGGGGTGTAATGGGAATCTGGTATTTTTGGTTTGGTGCCGGAAGTTCCGATGACAAAGCCATTAATTAAATTATACCAAGAATTATACAAAGAGCAACTAACCAACCGAACCCTTTCCGCGCGGATGGGAGGATTCAGATAAGTAGTAAAGTCATTCTTGTCGCTTTCCAAAAAGACGATCATTATATTAGATACGCCAAGGCCACGCCTCCCGCCAGCCCTGCGACTCCTACAAAGACCAATTCATTGTCTTTTTGTTTCTTAGAAGGCTGGTAGTAATTCTTGAACTGAGGCTTTTTCATTCTAAAGTCGGGGTGTGCTTGCGCATAAAGTTTGAAGGCGTAGTCTGTGTTTTCGAAGTTCTTGTCTTCCTGCATTTTGTCTTGGTAGTTCTTATCCAACCAATCCCTGTAAGCTTGTCTTTTTTCATTCCAAGCTGCCACGTCCCTTTGATATTTCTCCAGCGCTAAGTCGTGTCTCTTCCTTTCGGCGGCACCGCTTTTGTCGCCTCTGACTAATCTATCCAAATATTGACCGCCATAATTAGCTCCAGTGAATGCTAAAGCTGCAATGACTCCACCTGCGACTAAGCCAGCCATTATATATTACGTCGTAGGCAGGTACTTTTCCTTTCGTAGGTAATCCTTTAGCATGATAGCCCCGCCTACGGCAGCGGTCATCTTAGCAAAGTTAGCGAAGCTCTTGCTTGGGTCTTCAGTAAAGTCTTCTTTGAGCACTTTCTTACCTACCCAACCAATACCCGCAACAATAGAAGTAATGATAGCTGCCTCTTCAACAGTTTTCAACAACGCGGTCGACATTATATTACAAAGCGAGAAGGTTATTACTCCATTTCAGGGATTTTGCTTTTTCTAACCTCCACAGGTGCGCGATATGTTGGGGCCTCCCACTTTACTTCTGGCTTCGTAGCCCGCCATTGTAAGTAGAGGCTGCCTGCTGCTATAGCAATTCCTATCGCGCCAATGACGTACCCAGGATTGATAAAGGATTCCTCTTCCTCCACCTTTTCTTCTTTTTTGGCTTTGTTCTTCCTGTTCATCTCCGCGAGCTTCTTTCCGGCAGCGACTCTGCCCGGAGATTTAGCCTTGGTAATCTTGGTATCTTCTACGGGTGGTTGTTCTTCGGTGTCACTCATCTTATATTAAGGGACTTGAAGGACTTGACAAGTAACTTGATGACGACTTGACAATGACTTGGCAATGACTTGACAACGACTTGACTAAGTACTTGAGAATGACTTAAGGACGACTTGACTAAGTACTTGAGGTGACCTGACAACGACTTGACTAAGTACTTGAGGTGACTTGATCATCAGCAAGTGCTGCCTGGAAGACCTTTTCGACTTCTCTGTCCTTCTTGAAGTCCTTCCAAGATGTTCCGAAGGAACCTAGTACCTCCTTCAAGTCGACGTGCTGAGCTACGTGAAGTGCCGCAGAGGCGACTGCCATTAACTTACCGCACTTCAAAGACAACCACCCGCAGGTTATCTTAAGTTCTTGGGCGATAACATAGTCCTCGCTTATGTCCTTCCGCAGTTGCTCCACGTCGTCTATGGGCAGCGCAAGTCCAAGGAGTTTGGTGGCAAGTCGGATAGCGGAGTCTGCTACGGCGTCCGTGGTCTTACTTGCAAGGGCGGCCTCATACCTCTTATGGAACTTCTTAACTTCTTCTTCTGACAACTTATTAACCTGCTCATGGGTAAGTTCCTTACCTATCATTTCTTTACACTTCCCAGAAGACACAAGAATGTTAAGTTGTTCCTTGAGGTTACTTTCATCTAACTGTGTGGGGACTTCATCTATGAGCTGCTCAATGTCCATATATGTTAATGGAATACGGAAACCTCAAAGAGAAGATCATCTTGGAATGTTGGTGCGTTTTTAAATGCCGCATGTATTCGTGCAGCTGTTCCTTGCTTATCTCGCCGCCGTAGTCGCTTAAGATGGTTTCCAGATCAGACTTGCTCGGAGTATAAAATACTACGAGAGAGCCTATGTTTTCCCTAAAGGGCTTAGAGACGCTGGTAAGCTGCTGGGAAAGCAACCAAACGCTGATATTGTCGTGTCTACCGCTGAAGGCGAGTTTAACGAGCTCGGAGGTGCGCTTTTTTACGTCGTCCCCACAGGCAATGTCATCCAGTATGAGTAAAGTCTGCGTATCTTTAGGGAATTGCTTGTGCCAGAACTTCAAATGGCTGGATAACTCGTTAGGGTCTAAGATATCTACGAAGAAGTCGTCATCTTTCACTCCTATGCCTTCCCAGGTGCGGTTATTCACGTAGGTGGGGCATAATAACACTATGTAGTCAAAGCGGTATCTAAAGGATCCTAATAGCTGCTCCACGATGAACTGGGTCTTTCCGCAGCCGGTGGGTCCTACTATCAGAGCGTTACAAGGCATGTGATCTGGGTTCATATATAGATGGAACCAGTGGAAGCAGTAAGAAGGATTACCGCCGACGCAAAGGATAAAAGAGACACCATAGAAATGCAAAGGGAAGAGATAGACCGGTTAAAAGAGCGCGTGCAGGAATTGTACGATGAAATGTGCGGTCTGAAGCGCGCAGAACGGTTTGGCGCGCTTTTGACAATGGCGGGCTGGGCTAAGGAGTCCATTAAGGACTTCATTCGATATCCCCCATAGATATATGGACTGCATTACGTGCGAACTACCTGCTGACTGCATCATCGTTACCCCTCCGACGCCTCGTAAGAAACACAGCTGCTGTCACTGTAATAAGGTATTCTCTGAAGAAGACTTCGTTGGACATTGGTGTCCCGCGGATACTAAAGCACAAAGGACTTTAGACGACGTTCGAGAAGAGTAAGAGGTCGCAAAGAAGATCTTACTAAGCCCCAGCAAGAGGAATTAGCATAGGTCTTTCTTTTTTTATCGTTATTTTGTTAAATGCTGCAAAGAGGTCTCAAGTAAGGGTCTATCTTTTATTGTTATTTTGTTAAATCATCACGATCGAAGAATGGTTAACATGATTATCTTTTTGCTGGTTTCAACAATGAGAAAGAATGATACCTCATCTTTTAATGGGGGCTTAACAAAATAACAATAAAAGATAGATCCTTACTTGAGACCTCTTTGCAGCATTTAACAAAATAACAATAAAAAATAAGGTATATATAATGAAGTGCGTGCAATGTGATAGAGCTTTTAGTAGCAAGCAGCGACTGCAATACCATCTTTCCAAGAAAGTCTGTCAGAAGACCGTAAGTACCCTTTGCGGTGACTGCGGTAAGGAACTGTCCACTGTACAGGCCCTACGATATCACCGCGAGAACAGAGTCTGCCTCAAAGACCGTTGTCTCCGTTGCGATGAACCTCACTTCGAGGAGAACTGGCATAAATACCGCTGTCGTCGTTACCACCTCGAAGATGTCGTCTGTGAAACCCACGGAGACTTAGCCGAACGTTGTTGTCCCCACGAAACCTCCCGGGTGCTCACGCGACGTAAGAAGGAAATAGACCAGACCTTCGTATGCTTTGACGACGTTGAGGGCGTGAGATGGGAATACAGGGAACACTGGGACGGCATTTGCAACCGATGTGGCTGTATACGTAGCGGTCAACATATTTGGTGTTGCCTGTACGACGGACCCAAGCCCTTAGACCATTACCTTGCTGTAAGAAAAGCATGGAAAAATGAATAATATATGATGTTACCTTACATCGGAGCGTTCGCAGGAGGAGCCTTAATTTACCATACTAATTACATGACAGAAAAAATGAGGTCCGACATAGCAGACCAATACTTAACCGCCCATGAGGATGACTAATCACATAATGGATTAGCGTCGGTGCGGCGTTCGATGTCAAACTTCCATCGACCATTCACTTTACCATAACTTCTTACGTGTGTGTATTCCTCACCTTGAAGGACATACCGCACGCAGTCAGGTGCCCATAAAGTGCACTCTTCATTGTCATGCATCAAGATTAACCTCAATCGGTTGATATCTTCAAACATGACATAATTTTTTATTTTGTAAGTTTGACCAACGGTCAGATTACGCCAGTGTGTCTGTTCAATGATCATTATACCTATGAAATATTCTTTGGTGAGTCCTTAACGCCTCCTGCGTCTTAAAAGCCTTAACACACCAAGGACAAGGTACACGAATACCTTCTGCGTAATAGTCGATCTCCCTGCATATAAGGTCGTAATCGTTGCACACCATGGTTAGGTAACCATTTGCCTCGTATTGTGCGAGTAACGCCTCTTGTTTAGGTGATAATACGCCGTTACCCTTAGGCGTCTTCAACTCCAGGCATAACCCATTATGTTTTTTATGTGCATTAAGGACTAAGATGTCGGGTTGCCCCGCCTGATACCCTTTCTGCCAACATACTATCCTTTTGCTAGCTGAGTCCTGTAGTTCTCCAAGACCTGGTGCGAGCAGTAGGATAGGGTGGAATCGACGTATGTAGTTTACGACCTTCTTATGCAGGTCAAATTCATTTTCTATTTTGAATACCAACTTGTTAGGACTGTCAAAGCGTTTGTCCATTGCATATTTACCTGTTTTCCTGAGGGTAGGGAGAACTTCCTCTAAGACCCAATCCTGGAATGTCTCTGCCGTTGGCATCTTAGAGCTAAATATCAACTGATACAACCCAGATTCAGTTACGTACAGGGAATTAGGCTGTGAATGAGAGGGGAGGCGATTCACCTCCACTCTAAGTTCGCTAAGCTTTACCTTGTATTTATCGCAAACATGCGCCTTAATTGCATCTTTTGGACGCTCGTAACCCAACGCAGCCGCCACTTCCTTTGCTTTGAAATAAAGTTTATCGCCTTGCACTATGCATTGCAGTTTAGTTTCATTGTTTTCAAATACGCGAAGCATTATATACGTAAGGGATATTTCATTCTTTTTTTTTTTTTTGGATGAGGGAGCGCAGCGCATCAATATGCAACGCTCTTTAGCTGATTCATTTCTACGCTCAGTTGCGCGTCTGAGACTACGAAGATATACGCGTTGATCTTAGTAGTGTCGCTGGCATGTTTGGTGCGCTTGATCTCCAACGTAATACCGTCCTGGGTATTTACCAGCCGCAATCCCTGACCATGTAGGTCTTCGTCGTTTGTCGTGCGCATGTCGATCCACAGCGCGTACTTATCCTTAAAGAATTCCTTTGGACTAATTTGATCGCCAAACTTACGCGCGACTTCCCGGTACATGTCCTCAGGCTTTATCCCTTGTGAGTAAACCTTATTAGGTACTCCGTTAATGCTAACGCCTACGTTAGTGATGTTAGGATTAAAGAATGCCTCAGAGTCACGCAATCCTGCCGTGTATGTCTTTGCGAACAGCAACATTATCCCTGTAAGGCTGCGTCTGGGTAGGTTAATGCTTTGGTTGATGACCTCTTCGACGTTGTTCGTGAAGCTAAAGGTCTTGTACATCACGACGTGATCGTAAAGGAAAGCCTTCCCAGCGCTGTATTCCATGCCAGCGCTACGAGCCAGCTCTTCGCTGTGTACCGTCTCGTACTGCAGCTCCAAGTTCTTGATGAAATAAGGATCCACAGCTGATGAACTTACATCTTTTCCTTGCAGGACGTTCGTAGTATCTGCTAGGGTCACTTCGAACTGCAGTTCGCTTAGCTGCCTTGGGTAGTATGCACCGTGGTTCGTGATAATTTCGAAATCTAATGGAACGACATATTTAGTACCATAAGCAGTCTTTATTTCGTCTTCTCCTGAGGCGCCAGAGGTTGCGCTTCTTACTTTGCGTATGGCTGCGCTTGCTATTCCCTGCTCTATCCTTTGCGCGCGGTCAAATGCAGTCAACCATAAGTCTTTGTACGTGGTATACAAATCATACCTGTTTAAGTCCAGCAAGGATTCCCCGGCGAACTTTACGCGTATTTTGGAAACAAGGTTTCTACCTGCATTATTGACGACGTAACGCGCGTCTGCGGTATCTGGCTGTATTGCTAGGTTAAACCTTAGCGCCAGGGTACCAGGAACCAATACTAGGTTATCCGTTAGGCGGGGCACGCCTACATACAGCGTCTCACCTGGCTTAGCGCTAGAAGGCGTGAATGTAACCCGGTGAAAGGTGCGTTCTGCTTTCAGTCCGCCAACCTGCTTAGGTAATACGTTGGGATTTAACTTTGAGCTTATCATATATAATGGAAGTAGAAGGTGATTTTGATCCCCTTACCGAAGAAGGTCAAGTCGACATTAACGACGAAGAATACGACGCATGGACTAAAGGCGCGGAAACCGACCCCCTAATCTACGACATGGCCCTAGAAAACACGTACGGCAGTAGGTGGAAAAGCTTCAAGGCAGCCTTGAATCGCATGTGGCACGAAAAGAACCCGGGTAAGTCCGCCCCCGAGTACATAGAACTTCGAAACATGGGTGAGCAGGGAGCAACCGCGCGGGAAACCGTAGAGTGGGCAACGCAAGAGCTACGAATGCGCTATTCCCACTTCGAGGCCGACGACGTAAGGCTCACAGAACGCGGAAACAAAGTCCTCATAAGCGTCCAAGACATGAGATATCCCGACAAAAACCGCTGGACCAAACCACAAATCCTCTTCGACGACAATGGTGAAGTTAGGGGTGACGTGGCAAGATTAAAAGGCTTTCAACTAGCTACCCGAAGCGCGTTAGAAAGGTTGGCAGCCTTGAATGAAAAGGTTGCGTTAGAAAAACGCGTCGAGGAACTACAAGAAACGTTGGAAGAAAGGGAAGCAGATTACATGAGGCAAAACCGACTACTTCTCGATGCTCAAAAGAGAGAAGTTGATGACAAAACCCAAAGAATAATAGAAATTAGAGGACAAAGAGACAATGCCCTACGCGATAGAGACCAAACCCAAAGGGCTTTCGACCTCACCTTACAGGAGTTTAGACCTGACAAAAGAGGAAGCTAAAAACTTGCATATCACCATATCCGGCTCTTTGGAGGAACGGCGGCAGTTGGTTGCCGAAATCAACACTAAAGAGGAGCAAATCCGGCAAAGAGATCAGGCCATCGAAGACCTGGAGGGGCAAATAGAGCGGCAGCAGGAAATAATCAACGACCAGACTCGTCCCGAAGAGGAAAGGGAGGCAGCTCAAAGGGAATCAGAAACCCTTCAGGTACACCTTGCGGAATTACAGGCGCAAAAGGAAAACCTGGAAAAGGAGCTGGGGCTTACCACCAAGGAAAAGGTAAAAAGAGCCCTTTTGAAGTATGGCGTTCCGCTGGCATTCGCGGTCGCTATTTCGAGCGTAGTAGGAGTTATCCTATCCGCGCTTAAGGCTACAGGCGCGGGCGTAAAGAAATTAGGCAATGGACTAACGGACTTGGGAAAAAAGATGGCAGCCGGCTTGCCTGGGCTGCTGGGTTCGGTTGTTTCCTTGGCACTTAGGGCTGGCGGAGAACTGCTAAAGTTTGTGGGGAATAACATTTGGATCTTGGTTGTCGCTATTGGAGTGGTACTCCTGAAGAAGATGAAGGCTTAATCTTATCCTTGTGTATTACTGGTGGCTTATCGTCGTCGGGTGTCCGAGGCGTCCTCGACTGGGGATAAGTAAAGATAGTATTCGCACCGCCTTGATAATACGGAACTAGCGGTATGGCGGTCATAGTGCTAATGGTCTTATGATTCCAAGTGGCATCATCGGTAGGTTGAGATGTACCGGCAGCATTTATTAGCACGATACCTCGTTTTACTGCGGTCGCACCTCCATCACTGGGACGAATTTGCAGCTTCGCATATTGGCAGCTAGCTATCATGTGAAAAGACACTGGAGTTATATCTTCTGGGCTTCTCGGATATGGTTCATATGAAAAATGGGTTGAATGCCTAGCATTATTTTTTGTCCTGTAAGGCAACAACGGATGGTTAGCCTCATCAACAAGCCTAAACCCGGCATTGCATGACCACCCCGCAGTAATGCTAATAGTGCACATGATCAATCCTAATCCCCCAACCTCCACCCACAATCCGGTGTCATGCCATTCGTCGTTTACGTAGTCCTTCTCCTCCAAATAATAAAGAAACCAATCTTCCTTTGCGTGCGGATTCATATATTACAGGGAACAAGTCCCCTTCGTTAGAAGGGGCAGCAAACATAGTTTGCTTCTAGAGACTAAGCACGGTAAGAGTGCTAATGGTTGCATGGTTATAAGCCGTATCTCTTTGATTTTCTATGCTGTTTATGCAAACACTCCCGGTGTCATCTACACGCATCTGCAGCTTTACCTTCCCATGGCAATCGGCGACCATGTGGAAAGTCCAAACGGAAAGATTCTCGGCGCTGCCGGGGTTTGGCTCTACGGAGAAATGCGCAGGCTCTCTGTTGTTCGTCTTCGCGCGCATAGGCTGCAGTACGCCATTCTCATCCAGGAACCTAAAGCCCACGTTGGCATGACTACTCGTACCAATGCAAATACTGCAAAGGATCAATTTCTTTCCTGAGTAATTCAAATTCACGGACATGCCCGTGACATCAACCCAAGACGCCTGGGTGTATTTTTTCTCGCCTGTGTAAGTCGTATAAACGCAATCTACTCCAGTTACGTAGGGGTTGTTCATCGCCATATATAATAGCTCAGACCAATGCTTGCAGCTGCTAGACCGGCTTTTAATAAGTTATGGTCATATTCCTCAGGTATCGCAGGTAGGACCTTCTTTGATGGTTTCTTAACTACGGGTAGCTTCGTTTCATGCGACTTTTTTGACTTCTCTACGAAGTGAGGAATGTTCCTAAGAGTGTCAGAGTTCACGTCGTTCACCCCAAACTTCATATCCTTAGTAGCTCGTTGAAGTTTGTTGTTGTATCCTACTACAGAACCAGTATTTATAGATAAATTACTAGGCATTAACCAACAACCCGGGGCTACTGCATAGTCCAACCTCGCCTTAGAATTTTGTATAGCTAGTTGGTAACGCTGTACGCCCTTGCTAATGTCGCCCTCCAAGATTGAACTTTCAAATAAGATCAAGGCTTCGGCTCGCGTCTCTTCTGCGGCGCCGGTATTCCCGATTATACTTGATCGGGTGTTTACCTGAGCTCCAAGGATAGAATACACGTAAGCTTCTATGCTGCGGTTTAAACGGGCAAGGCCGGCTTTGGTTAGTCCTTTACCTTCTGGGGGTATGAAATTAAGATATTGCTTTGTTTGCTCGTCGTTGGTAATTTTGATAATCAGTGGATTAGCCCCTGCATACTTACCGCCCTCGTCTTTGAACAGAGGTCCGTCTCTGACTTCCTTAGTGGTCTTAGCGTTTGGTTCAAAGAAGGTGCTACTGTCGTGAGTTTCTTTGTGATACCCAGTGTTCCATCGTAGATTCAACGCATGAACTTCCTTATCACTTAGCTCGTGTCCACCAATCCCCCAATAAGCCCAAATATGCCCCAGACCATTGTTAGCGCCGGCAGTGCATCGGAAATCCTTCCCTACAACGTCAAACTCCTTACAAAGTCTGTCATAAGCCGGCACGCTGTATTTATTATCTCTTGGATAAAACGTGGCATCTCCCGGCAGCGCAATAACACCCATTTCATGCAGTATTCTTCTAACCGTGAAGTGAAAATGAAACATAAATATTGAATTCTTCATCAAGCTTGCGCTTACACCACAGCCGCTAGTGGCACACCAAACTGCAAAGTTTAGTTGCTGCGGCCAATAACGCATGTTAGGACCGCTTAACCATTCATGAGATTCCTTAGCGGTGGTATGAACAATGGGCACGTTTTTGAAGATATCTCGCACCTTTAACAGAAAGGAATGATCGTTAGAAATCCGCATGTTCAGCGTTAGGTCCAAGCTTGGGTGTTTATCAAATGAAACTGCGGGTATCGGATAAGTACTGGTACCAAGCAATAATTCCTTTGACCAACTGGGTTCAACATGCGTTGGCGCTGGCGTTGGCTTATGCATTGGCGAATGCTTCAGTTGATCGTCTATTTGATTAACCAGCGTAGGCTTCAAATCCTCGTTGCTGTACATCCTAGAGCCGTTATAGTAAATACCATCGGGTCTTCTTTCGAACTTACTGGGGTCTGCATGTGGAAACATCTTCCTAAATGCTCTCCAATTCCAGTAATCCCGGTTGTCGTGATGTGGCTGCTCCTCAATATCATTCCCAAAAGCGTCGTACATTAGTATATATAATGGATGTTATACCATCAGCGCCTCCACTTTATCCTGAACTTCCTAAGGAACCTAACGAATTAAACGCTGAAAACTTTAGGCTCAACAAAGCAAATTTAATCCTGGCTTACTTGGAAGGGCAGGCAAAACACTACGAAAAAGTTAGGAAGAAATACGTCAGAGCCCGTAGCACGCTACATAAGATTGCGATAACTTCAGGATCCATATCTGTTGTGTTAACGGGCTCCGGCGTTGCTACTTCGCTTACTGGGCCGGGAATAATCGTTGGAGTTCCTTTGGCCAGCGTTGGGGCAGCCTGTGGTATTATTTCGGCTGTTGCTACGGGCATTATGAAACAGTTGTCAAGCAAAATATCAAAACACGACACGACAATAGCTCTGTCAAGGGCTAAAGTAAATACGATCACTGACCTTGTCTCAAAGGCTTTGCGTGACAGAAAGATAGACGACGTAGAATTCTCGCTTATCTTAGCCGAAGAGGAAAAGTACGAGAAATTAAAGACTGACATAAGGAATAAAAAAACAGTCGTAAGAGATCTTTCCGAGGAATCTCGCAAAAAGATCTATCAAGAAGCGAAAGAAGAGCTTCAAAGAAAGCTTGCTCAGTAAACATCTGCTTCGAAAAGAGCGTGACGGGATTCTATTTACATATCGAACGTCAGTCTAGAAATTATGCAGATTAAATATAATAATTTTCACATACATAAGCGTCCAGATGTGTCTGGCGTTCGCTCGTGATCGTGGGACTTTGGAGCTGGGGAGGCCTAAAGTCCCGAGTTCGAGCCTCGCTGTAGACGCATTTGGACCGGTTGCTGTGAGTGAAAAAAAAAAAGCCTCCCCACACTCACAGCAACCGTGGGGGGAGGGGTAGAAAGTGCGATTCAACCCCGCGATGGGGGGTTTCGTGAGGAAAAGTTGGAAAAGTCAGGGGGTGTCTCGGGACGCTGTCCGGAGTTCACCCTCTGGTGGGTCGTAAGAAAGATATATGTGTACGTACTAGAGGGCCTCTGGCGCGGGATGAAATAAGCCCCGTAAGCCCAAAATGCAAAAAAACCCCACTGGGGATAGCTTGGTGTTCTGCGCGATGCATTCCCCAGTGGGGTTTCTGGCAAAATAAACGCCAGTTTTGCATTTTTATTTTCTCGGAATCCATCCTAACAGGGGGTGGTTGGGGTCTATTTTGTAAAATATTTCGTAAATTACATCAGGATAATAAGGAATATCCTTATTCAGCCGACAAAACATCCACTCGGCTTTTGTCATATCAGAAACCTCGGGAATAGACTTACCGGTAATTTCAGACAAAAGATAGGGAATAGCTTTGTAATATTTCCCTAGCTTTAATTTTTTCAACGTTTTCCGTAGACTTTGTGGGGTTGGCTCTTCTAAATGGTCTATGATTTTCTTCCTTACTTCGTCGCTTAAATATATCGGATGTAAACCTTGGATATGACTCATCCAGTCTCGGAAGCATTTTATTCTTTTGTATGGGGTCTTCTTACGACCTCCATTGGCGTAATATTGCTCTTTGGTAGCATTTGGTACGGCATTACGAATATTCTTACCACATTCGTAACACTGTGCTGACGTGTCGTCTTCTATTTGCATTTTCTTGTCACAACAAATATACTTATTTGGTTTAGTAGGTACAAACTTGGGTTTCAAGCACTTTACACAGAAATCATAAACAAACTCTTTACAATCTTCGCACTCCATATATAGATTAACATATTTGCGCTGTTGCCCCCAACCACACTTGGAGTGGGTTGTTTCCGTAGGTGGATTTTTGACGCGGGTCTTACCCCGTGTTGAGATTGCGCTGGAACCCCCATTCCCTATACTACTATAATGTATATAATATATTTTTTATTAATTTATTTTTAGCATTAATATCAATATTTTTGTTTTCAAGATTTTCACTGATTGGAGGGAAATTGCTCTTACATTGAGAAGAACAGTGTATGATGTTGATGATGAAAATGATCTGCAAAACATTGACATTTATGAAATAAAGGTAAAATCGTTTTGCACAATGGTGTTATTTGGCTACTTTTGCTGCCACCATGCACCAGTATTTTTTGGATTTGTTATCCCTTTTAAGGATATGTCTTTTAGTTGGAATTTTGGTGGGGTTGTTGCTGAGTTATTTTTAAACTTGTATTTGTATTTTGATGTAAACACAACCCCACAAGTTTTTCCTTTTTGTTATCAGTGTAGAGAATGGGGACATCACCTCAGACATTTGTTTGGAGTTCACCTTGGGACAGGTAATGTATACCTAAAAGTTAACATTAAAGAGAGTGAAAACACAAAACCTGTGAAATAGCAATTGCTTGTTAAGGTGTAATAGTCAAATAGATACACAAGAAAACAATGGAATTAGAGTCTGGTAAACTGTATTAGTCTAATATCTATTTCACGGGCTTAGTGACTTCAATCTATGTATGTAGTGTATTAAAGGCCCATGTGCATGAAAATCAATGAAAAGTGGGAAAGGATTATGATGAAGATAGTTAGAAAGTTAAATGGCATTGCTCATTATGAAAGAAAAATTTTGATATAGCTAAAAGAACAATAGCATTGAGTAAATGATCATTTACTCACTCACAACTTAAATGATAAATACTCGACAATTTCTTTTTGTCTCATTTGAATGTGAAGAAATGTTGTTTTTACATGATCATTGGGAGTTGTGCAGATAGATTTTCAAGTTTCAACTCATTTTAAATTATAATCTACTTCATTCAAGTAATAAATTGTATTTTCTGTATCAATATCAGGTGATTATGGACACTTAACAATTGACCATAGTGCCTTACTACTGCGAGAGTTTGGTTCTCTATACAAGTATTCTGGCCAGGGGTTTGAGGCTTCACACATACTACACAAGCAGTTGTTTTCCAAGGCATCCAACCACGATAAAACAGGATCTGGCCATTCACGTATGTGCAACAACATTTCATTCTTTTTTTTTCTTATCTACACTTCTATTTTCATTTCCTTTTTTTACTCTTTTTCTCTTTAAGAAATAACAGCAGTTATTAAATCAAAGTGCCCTTTTGCTATCAACTTCAAAGGTCATCACATCAAAAAAAGTCTGCAATTATGTTCAATAATAATTGTAAAATTGTAAAGTACGAATCTAGAACATTGTCATTGTTAGAAAATGCAAATTTGTGTTTTTTGTCACTAAATAGCAATTTTTCTGGATACCAATATCAAGCAAATATGTGGAATAATCCATAATGTTTTTTTAAATTTTCTTTCAGTGCCACAAATTCTTACTCATTGGTATGCCAATGAACTGCTCTCTCTTCGATATTCATTCAGAAATGCAAAAGAATGCATTGACACTGGTAAGTGGCATTTATAAAATGTAATTAAAAGCAGATTTCATGGCAGCCTTAGATCATTCAAAGGGGTTGCCAAGTCAAAGTAAAGTAAGGTATTGCATACACATTTTTTCAATTCTCTTTTCTAGATAAGAAGTGCTTCAAATTCAGGGGATGTGGTTGTACAACCAAAAACGCACCAAAATTGTCTCCAGAAGACTGGCCTTGGGTCAAAATGATAGATGGGCTATTTGACAAAATGTTTGGTGGTGACTTTTTAGAATATCAGTACGACAGTAAGACTGGAACCCATGTTTCTTCAAACATTGTTGATAGTCTGCAAAAGTATGACCATGGAGATTGGGAGAACATGTTCGTCCCCTCAACTACTACCACAAAAAGCACCACAGATTCTAATGTAAAACCAAAGCAGTGCACCGCGACACCCATAGTACAATCTGTTATGTAGTTTGGGCTACCTGTGGTGGTCACGTGATTGCGGTGTGTGACCACATGGCGGGGAGCAACGTATGTAAAACGTTTTAGTTATAATAAAATAAGTTGGATAACACCACGATTACCGTTGAACCCTTAAACATAACATTGGCGACGAGGAGCGGAGTAATCGATTGGTAGAAATGAACGATAAAGCGACGGCAAGTGCCGATAATCAACCTGGAATAAGCAGTCTTGGCCCAGCAATGGCGAGTTGTTTTGGAAGAATGAACGAGTTCAATCCCGACAACGAAGATTGGTTGACGTATGTGGAGCGGTTGGAAATGTTTTTCATAGTCAATAATGTCCCAGAGGGCAAAAAAGTCGCAAGTTTAGTTACCTTAATGGGAGGTAAGATGTATTCGTTGTTAAAGAATTTAACAGCCCCAACCAAGCCAACCGAGAAGTCCTATAAAGAAATAGTGGAAATCATGGCGAGACACTTGACGCCCAAACCCATTGTCACTGCTGAGAGGTATAAGTTTCACAAGTATGAGCAAGAGGAAGGCCAGTCTGTAAGAGATTTTCTAGCTAAGATTCAGAAACTAGCAGAAACTTGTGCTTTTGGAGCGTTTCGTGACGAAGCCCTGCGAGACAAGTTAGTTTGTGGTCTGAGAGACAGGTCCATCAAAAGGAAATTGCTGGGCGAAGAAGAGTTACCTCTCAAGAAAGCCATAGAAATTGCTGTGGGAATGGAATTGGCAAATAAAGAAATGAATGAATTTCGCACTGAATCATCCCCAGTAAATTATATCCAAAGGGAAGAGTGTTTTAGATGTGGAAGAAGTAACCATTCCCCAGAGAAATGCGTTTTCAAAGATGCAGAATGTCATGCCTGCAAAAGAAAGGGGCACATTAAGCCAAAATGCCCTGAAAAAGGCAAGAAGGGAACAAGAGTCAAAACACAAGATCTGAGGAAGCCAGTGGAGTTGAAAAAGAAGAAGAAAAAAAATTCTAGGATCAAGTTGGTTGGCCACCAAGAACAAAGTAGTGAGTCTAGTGAGTCTGAAAGTGGTGATAGTGACCAATATAATCCCGATGAACGGCCCATGTGGAACCTCAGTCTAGATAAAACCAGAAAACCTGATGCAATTATGGTCCCAATTACTATCAATGACACTCCCTGCGAGCTAGAATTAGACACGGGAGCTGCAGCCACTGTAATACCAGAGAAGATGTGGAAAGATCAGTTCGGAGCAAAACCACTACAGAGATCAGCTGTTATTTTAAAAAGCTACTCAGGTCATATCATACCAGTAGTAGGGGAGACCCTAGTTCATGTCAAGTATTCTGGTCAAGAAGCTGATTTGCCAGTA
The DNA here is from genome assembly GCF_029948245.1 of Actinia tenebrosa. Taxonomy (NCBI): domain Eukaryota; kingdom Metazoa; phylum Cnidaria; class Anthozoa; order Actiniaria; family Actiniidae; genus Actinia; species Actinia tenebrosa. The sequence goes on from NW_028292585.1 coordinate 4,941,206, forward strand.
ATCATTACTAGAGGTAAGGGAACAGCATTAATGGGGAGAGACTGGCTGGCAAAAGTGAGATTAAACTGGGAAGAGATAAGTAATATCTATCGAGTCAATTGTCCAAAGCCTACATTAGCTGATTTAAAGAAACAGTACCCAACCTTGTTTGATGGGAAACTGGGCACCATCAAAGGAGTTACTGCCAAACTCCAATTGAAAGAAAAGGCAACACCTCAATATTTCAAGCCACGCCCCGTACCCTATGCTCTCAAGGATAAGGTGGCTGAAGAGCTAAGTCGGTTAGAAAAAGAGGGAGTTCTGAAGAAAGTTGAAAGTTCTGACTGGGCTACACCAATAGTACCAGTATTGAAACCTGATGGTTCAGTCAGAATTTGTGGAGACTTTAAGGTAACATTAAACCCATACCTGGATGTACCTGAATACCCAATGCCTACCCCTGAAGAACTGTTTACTAAGTTGAATGGGGGTGAGCTTTTCACAAAGCTAGACCTCAGTAATGCCTATCAGCAGGTTCTTTTACATGAAGAATCACAGCCCTATGTGACAATCACTACTCACTTAGGACTGTACCGATACACAAGGCTTCCTTTTGGCGTAGCAGCGGCACCGGCATTATTTCAACAGATCATGGATAAGCTACTAGATGGTTTGAGTCACACTGGAGGGATCCTAGATGACTAGATAGTCACAGGAGAGAACACTCCCCAGCATACAAAAAATTTGCATGCAGCTCTGAAAAGAATGGAATCACGTGGAGTGAAACTGAAGACATCCAAGTGTAGTATCATGCAGCCCAAGATCGAGTATTTTGCTTTCGTAGTTGACAGAGAGGGAATCCACCCCTCGCCAGTAAAGGTACGAGCGGTGCAGAGGGTGCCAGAACCTAAGAACAAAACTGAACTGCAATCTTTTTTAGGATTAGTTAATTATTACAGAAAGTTTATTCCTAACATGTCCTCGCTGTCAGCCCCACTCAACCAGCTGTTGGCTAAGGATGTTCCCTGGGTTTGGAGTGAGGAATGCCTGCAAGCTTTTCAAGCCTTAAAGGACACGTTAACGTCATCCAAAGTGTTAGTCCATTACAACCCAGCACTGGAAGTACAATTAGCAGCAGATGCCTCTCCTTTTGGCCTAGGGGCGGTGATTTCTCATGTCAGTCAAGAAGGTGTGGAACGTCCAATTGCTTACGCCTCTAGAGCATTAACATCAGCAGAAAGGAACTATTCAGTGATAGAGAAGGAAGCCTTGGCCATAATCTTTGGCATAAGGAAGTTCCAACAGTTCTTGTATGGGCGTAGGTTCACACTTGTGACCGACCACCAACCCCTCACATTATTGTTCGGTCCAAAAAAGGGAATCCCAGCTATTGCAGCATCAAGATTACAGCGATGGGCGATACAACTGTCAGCCTATCAATATGATATCAAGTATAGGTCCTCCAAGAAGAATGCAAACGCCGATGCATTGTCAAGGCTGCCAGAAACAGAGTCAACCGAACTGGATTTCGAATTCGATGAAGCTGGAGCAGTCAACAAAGTACAGATTGAAAGAGTACCAATTGATGTCAACCTCCTACGCACAGAAACAGCTAGGGATCCCTCTACTATCCCGAGTCCTGTATTGGACATTGCATGGATGGCCAGAGAAACATGAAGTGCCAGACAATCTGAAAAGTTATTTCACCAAGATAGAGGAGCTCAGTGTAGAAGATGGATGCCTGTTGCGCGGGACACGGGTGGTGATACCAGCAAAATGCAGAGATCGGGTGTTAGCTGAATTACACTTGAACCACCCAGGAATTGTACGCATGAAAGCTTTGGCCCGAATACATGTTTGGTGGCCAGGCCTAGAAACAGACATTGAACAGCTAGTTCGAAGTTGTGAGCAGTGTCAAAGCTCAAATAGTAGGGCACCAACTACCGCAGATAATCCCTGGATATGGCCCCATAAACCCTGGCAGCGACTTCACATTGATTATTGTGGTCCATTTCTTGGGGAGTCCTTCCTGATTGTGATTGATGCTAAAAGTAAATGGTTAGAGGTCCTACGTATGTCTAGCACTACTGCTGAAGCAACCATTGCTGCAATGCGTATGGTGTTTGCAACACATGGTTTACCTGAAGAACTAGTTTCAGACAACGGTCCACAGTTTATTGCTCAAGAATTCAAGGAGTTTCTGAAATGTAACAAGATCAAACACATCTTAAGTGCCCCATACCATCCCGCCTCTAATGGGGAAGCGGAAAGAGCGGTTCGAACCTTTAAACAAGCAATGAAAACTGTTAGAAAGGAGCCAGGAACACTAAATCAGAAGATAGCCTCTTTTCTTTTGAGTTACCGAACCACACCCCACACGGCTACTGGGTATACCCCAGCTGAACTGCCAATGGGTAGGCGTATACGCACTAGACTAGATGTGCTACACCCTGACATGGCAAAGAAGGTTGCAAGGCCACAAAAAGGGCTTTGCAGTACAACACCAAAAAGACATTTTAGTGTTGGAGATCCAGTTTTAGTTCAAGATTACCGGTCTAATACTAAGGAATCCTGGAGTCAAGGCGTTGTTCTGACCAAGCTAGGCCCAGTAACCTATCAAGTCCAAGTGGGAGAGTTCATTTGGAAACGCCACATTGACCAACTTAAAGAATTTACAGAAAATGTGTGGCCACCCAGGAGAGAAGAGTTCCCGGAGACGTTGGGAAACTCTTTGTCACCTGTACCTCAAAGGGATGTCAACCCATCTGTACCACAGGGGTATGTAAACTCACCAACACAACAGCTGCCAGTACCCCAAAGAGATAGAGCTCTGCCAATCCCACCTATACCAGTCCAACCTGAAGCGAAAGGGCAGACCCTCCAAGAAACCCCCTCAGAGGTGATATCAACAAGAGATGCAGCAGGGAAACCAAGTCCTAAACCACCTTCATCAGGTCGACGTTACCCACTACGAGCGAGGAAACCACCTCAGCGTTTGATCACAGAGTCATAGGAACATTTGACATTATGATTTAATTTGTTTATATTATTGGAACAGTTGTTGATTGTTTAGAACATTGACTTTCATAAGGAAGGAAGGAGTGTTATGTAGTTTGGGCTACCTGTGGTGGTCACGTGATTGCGGTGTGTGACCACATGGCGGGGAGCAACGTATGTAAAACGTTTTAGTTATAATAAAATAAGTTGGATAACACCACGATTACCGTTGAACCCTTAAACATAACATAATCTACCAATACAACTACTACCACAAAAAGCACCACAGATTCTAATGTAAAACCAAAGCAGTGCACCGCGACACTCATAGTATAATCTACCACTACACCTACTACCACAAAAAGCACCACAGATTCTAATGTAAAACCAAAGCAGTGCACCGCGACACCCATAGTACAATCTACCTCTACAACCTCATGTCAACAGAATCAGATCCATGAAGCAAATCACCAAAAACAACCAAGTCATTCATCCCAGGTCAAAACCAAGTTAGCTACAACATCAACGAGGCGGGAAATTGCCGAGATTGACGCTTTTTTACCGCCTATTGACTATACCACCGCCGTGGTGATGAAAGTGCAAACAGTTACACAGACAGGAGATCTGTTTTCTTTAAAAAAACAGCCATGTGTCGCTGTTTTAAAGAGAGCCGAAGATTTGTTGGCAATCGAAAAGAAAAAAGTCTAGTACCAAACCTTGGAGTCCATATAAACGGTTTTGGAACATTCAGTGAAGACGATCTTGAGTCACTGATACGCCTTTCGCGTGTTTCAAGTACTGCTGCCATGGTAACAGAGGAAACGATCTGGTTGGCTCAGTTTAACGATGTTCCAAGTGGAGAATTGGATAGATTGAAAGACGTTCTTTGGAACAAGCCCCCTAATGAAATTATCCTGCGACTTAAAGGGAAGTCTATAGATGTGCTTTCTTTCGCTGATATCATTGCTGAGAGGCACATTGACAACTTCGTGGTCGACATATGCGTTCAAAAGTTCAACGAGGAGGGACACTCGAATGTCCTTTACTTACCTTTAGAATTTTATGATTGGATGAAGGCTAAAGATACAGCATTCACAAAAGAGAAAATAAGAAACTGCGTATTAGAAAGGAAAAACCTGAGCGAAATTAATATTATTATTATCCCAGTCCATATGCCAAGTCATTGGGGTCTAGCTGTCATTGACATTGAAAATGGAAAAATGATGTTCGACGACGGGTTAAAAGTGTATCCTCCTACAAACACACTGAATTGCCTAAAGAGAGCTCTAGAACTCATGCACGAAACGTTCCCTCATTGGGCAGCCCTTCAATCAAGATTTTGGGTAAACTGTCTGGCTTTTGATCGGTTTGGTATGCCATCGCAACTGAAATGCAGAAACATTGGCAGAGGGAGTTGTGGCATTGGCATCATCCTTGCTGCCAGAGACTTCATTTCGAGGGGTGTGTCTGCAACCAACAACATCAGGTGGAAGTACTCTTTAATGAATAATCTTCGCTTGGACCTTATGACACAAATTATCAAGTGGTCTTCAAGTACATGAATATTGGATATGTATCCTTTTTCTTAGTATTATTTCAGATGATTATTTTATTATGAAATGATTTTATTAGTGTCGGATAACTAATTTAAAAAGTGCCCTAATCTCGAAGGTCAAAACAATCGTAACTTGACTTTCTTGCAAGCTAACTGTAGGTGGATTCATAAATGTATATGCACAAATAACATCATTCATTGAAGTTAAAACCAAAAAAGGAAACAATTCATAAGTCCTACCACCGTTTGATAGTCAACTGTAAGTGACGTGATTTTAGATTTAAAAAAAGGAGATACGTCTTTACCTATTGTCATTGCCTTAACAGGACTACAGTTCATCTCTAGCAGATCAGGTCTGACTGAAACGATATTTAGCCACGTAAAAACGGAGACACATCTTGCCACAGTCCAGGTCTTTTCCGTAAATATATGGGTACCATTTCACTTCCAGTTCGCGGGTGGCTCTTCCTAAACCTTTTCCAACTACTATACTTGAACGGCAAGTTATATGGGTAGTTTGCCCCCCATGGTAGTGATTAGCCCTACGCTTGGCTGCTGCTATGGCGGCGAGCGGATCTTCTGGCTCAAGCTGAGCGCCTTCACATAAATCTTCTCCTTGCCAAGCCACGTGTTTTTCAAGGTCATTTCCAAAAATCCGTTCGAAGCAGTCCTCCTCATACAGTTTATAGGACTCCATTACAGTTGACTTCGACATGATTGGTGCTCGCCAGTGTGGCATAACCTTGATTGTGTTTGGAGTAGGGTTCCCAAGATCGCTTATAAATCGATCAAAGAACTGGTGTGGGACATGGTGAAATTCTAGTTGGTGCCATTTTCCTACAGAGAAGAAAAGAAAAAAAAAAGAAAAATAACTTTTGCTAGAATTGCTTCAAAAGGCCGTTTATGGCAGAGTTTAAAGCTACTTAAAGCTCCATGTCAGTCATTTTTTTATCAAATAGGTTTAACTTAAACTTGAACTTTACCTTTGCAACGGTGAGGGTGCGTGTTTCGAACTCGTTCTAGGGCACAAGAAATCCATGTCTTGTACGATCGAGTATGGGCTCCCTTCCTTGTTTTTCGGGGGAATCTCAATTTTTGTTCCTCGAGGACAAACATTGTTGTCCGTGGCATGTTTCGATCCACGTGGCGAGTTTCCCAGTGCTTAGAATATGCCGAAAAAGACGCAAAATTCCTTTCACAAGCTGAGCAGTTGATTATGAAGTTATTTGACGGCATCTTGCATATAAATTAGGAAGTTTAAGTTCATAACAGTTTGAAGTTAAGTTTAGATGACGCTAACGTTCACAGTAAATTTGACTGGCAGCTGACTCGCGGAAAATTACCATAAAAATTAATTATTTGCTAATGCACTAAATGCGAGATCTGTAGGCAGCCGAATTACTTGGATACTTGTATATCTGTAACTTCTGTACACGACAGTGTTTGATGCCTGCTTGGATCGTAATCGCTAACAATAGTCTTATAAAAGTTAAAATGATTTTTTGAACTTATCTGGCAAAATACTTTAATAACGCGAGATCTGTAGGCAGCAGAGTTGCTTGGATACTTGAATATCTGTAACTTCTGTACACTTCCGGTCAGTGTTTGATGCCTGCTTGGATCGTAATCGCTAACAATAGTCTTATAAAAGTTAAAATGATTTTTTGAACTTATCTGGCAAAATACTTTAATAACGCGAGATCTGTAGGCAGCAGAGTTGCTTGGATACTTGAATATCTGTAACTTCTGTACACTTCCGGTCAGTGTTTGATGCCTGCTTGGATCGTAACAGCTAACAATAGTCTTATTTAATCCTAACTTTGCTATTACATGTAACTACTTGTTTACACTAAACTAGTCATTCAAGTTAGCTTGGGAACTTAAGTCATTCTCTCAAAAAAATTGTATCTCATAAATATACTTTGTCAACAAAAAAACTTTATTGGTGTTGTATATCGTAATTTATCAGCTTTTATATAGCTCTTAATTGCACTAGCGTTATTTTTAACCCGGCATCCACATTGCAAACAAATTCACGTTAGTTGTTTTTCTCATGCGCGCTTCATGGTTGACAGTTCTGTTTATAGTTTTACTTATCGAGAATAAATAGACCTTTGTACCTTAGCAAATATTAACTCCGGTCGGAATTGCTTGCGCAATAGTTGCCTCATCTGCTGGACAGTATAGCTTTCAATGGATGAACAAGATATAACAGATATGAAACAACGACTGAAGTCCATTCGTCGATATAAAAAGCGAATGTGGAAAGGAAGGAAGAAAGAACGAATCCGCAGAGAACGCGCTGAGCACTGTCAATTGAAAATACAGAGCAAAGACAGTAAACACGTGGCAATCAAAGCTGTATCTTCACAAACTACTGTATCGAATCAAATGGACATTCTTCCCGCTGAGCTGGAAGCAAAGATAAAAAATGCCTCTTCACAAACTACCCCACCGCATCAAAGTAACATTATTCACGTTCCTGAGTCAAGGGGGAAATCATTGCTGAAGGCGGCCATTGGATCGAATTCGAAAACAGAAAAAAGCATTTCCCGCGATAAAATGGTACATAAGCGTGCTGCCCAGTCACCAAAAGATGAAAATTCTTTGGCAGAGAAAAGGAAAAAACAAGCCCATCATGAACAAAGTGTCAGAGAGCTAGATTCCAGTTTATTAGTTCGAGATAACGATGAGCAGATCTTAGGTAGTGGTACTTTTGGTAAATGCTACGCAGCTAAGTATCGTGACATATCTGTAACTGTCAAGGAGTACCATGACCACCGTGAAATGAAAAGCCTGGCAACTTTGAAAAAGTCGGCATACAAAGAGGCTAAAATGATTCTGTCATTACATGATCATCCTGGTGTACCTCTGTTATTTGGATTATGTTCATTAACGAAGCCTGTAAGGCTTATTTTACTGTTTCATGGCGACAAAAACAATAACACTAGCGAAACAATTTATAGTGCAACCAAAAACAAAACGCTGCTTGACGAAAAATCGTGGCGTAACGTATTGTGTCTGACTGCCATAGCACTAAATCATGTTCACAACTGTGGTGTAATTCACAATGACTTAAAGGCAAACAATGTTATCTTGGAGCCAAACCTAAATCCTGTTATTATTGATTTTGGACAAAGCGTAAAAGCTAGTGAAGCAAAGCCCCGAAAGCAGTCCTTTCACAACAGAGAATGGAAGGATTCGTACATTGCGCCTGAAGTACGTGACGGTACAGGAAAACCATCCACAAGTAGCGATATTTTTTCCTTCGCAAAAATGGTGCGTTTCGTCAGCAGTAGATGCTGTTGTTACGCCTCGGAAAGTATCGACAAAGCTATTTCCAGCAAGCCTTCGGAAAGACCGAGCTTGGATACTTTTAAATCTGAGTATTCAATTGACTCACTGAAGCAAAAATAGCTATGTTCCAGATATGTTGGGCCGTAGAGATCCATATTAATACGTCATAGATATTATACAATTTCGGCGTTTTACAGGCCCAATCGCATTGATCATTTGATAGCAGTAATAAGACTAAGAGCTCTGTACAGTATGACGATAAGGTAACCAAATTGAAAACTTTGTGTTTTGTTGTTAATGTTGTTTTTTTTTTTGGCCTGCTCTTTTACTGTAACTTTATTCGGTGTTGCCGTAATAAAAGTTATGAACTGAAACGAGCTCCTTCATTTTTCATTTTTATTTTAACTTGTTTCTTTAATCTTTTCTTTGCAACATTCTGGAAACTGTTTCGCGAAAACTTTATTTACAAAGGCATCAAGCTCAGGAAATCCTATACGGTTCGCCTTAAATAAATGTAATTCGTAGAACCACATTCAAATAATGTCTGAACATTGCCTGTCAACAAATGCTCGTTAATAAACAGAGTTTCCTACTAGAGTGGTACAGAGATGTCGGCATAGTGTTAAAATAGGTAAAAAAATAACATATGCAAATTAGCTTAAGATGGAATAAGTCCATCTTAACCTAATTAGCATAAAGTTTTTTAGCCGGCCTAAGATTCTCATGCTAAGTAAGAAGATACTCAAAGGACTGGCGCGAACTGCCGGAATTACTTTAGGGGGTCTTTTCATAGGTTAACTTACCATTACTCTTTTCGCTCTTGCATCATGAACACTCGAAGCGTGTCCCGACTTTACCAACGTGCCGCCGAGCATGAGCTAAAACAACACATCAACTTTTCTCATCAAAGCTATCGACACTCCCGTTACCAACGTCTTCGATTGGCTCACTTCTTTCTCGATTGCATGGACCTCGTTTGTGGTATTCACGTGACTCCTGAAGTCATGAGCCCTACCGTTTACAAGTACCTACTAGCACAGCAAAAGTCAACGATCGTCAAAACAAAGAAGACAGAGAATACTACAGCGATCTCGTCACGATGACCATGCAAGCCTCCAACAACTCCTACTGGGGACGTAGCGAATTCAAAAGAAAAGACAAGTTTATATTTCCTGAAGGGCTTCTGCGCCATTCATTTTTAAAGTTACTTCGAAGCCTCAACATTGATCAAGTTCAACCTTGGTACAAGGAGCCATGGTACAACAAGAAGTCAACACCCGCATCATGAACTTTATCTACCAACGTCTACACGATTACGAATTAGATCACCTTCCTTTTCAACCGTCACCCCATTTTACCCGCCGTCAACAAATCTTGATGACTCTTTTACTGCTTGATTGTCTCGATTATATTCTTGGAAAACAGCCACCACCTCACCGTCTAGGCTACTTTAGAAATGGCGTTCACAACGGATGGTATGCAGAAATGGGGGATGATTACCACGCAACCTTTAGCGACAAAAAACAAAAAAACAATCATCGTAACAAACTCCTTAACGCCCTTTGCTGTATTCTCGCTGGACGCTTCCCCATCCTCATCGAACTTTTCCCCACGTGGTTAATGTGTTTTGAATTTAACTGCCTCGCTTGGCAAGCTGATATCAAAACCAGGGCAATCTTCAGCCGAAGCACAACTAAACCCAAGTCCAAATTTTACCTCTACTGTTGCCGCCACTAATTATGGAAGAAGCCCTCATTAACAGTAATGAATTTCAGTACAAAGCATTTTACAAGGCGCCCACTTGTAAATGTGAACGTACTTCACATTATTACTTCACCAAAAAAGGCGGGACGTGTGACTGTACTACATTAGAAGACGCGCGCAAACACGCCGACACCGTTGTCTTTGTCTGTCGTCAACTCACCCCCACGTGGTGTACCTTTCGATGTGAGATTAACGAAAGTCAATTCAGCAACGATGAGTGGCATGAATTGTGGTTGTTCAAACAAAAGCAAGAAAGGCTTTGCTTCCGTGGGTATCAAATTTCCAGTGCTCGTGACTCCGCCTCCATCCACTACTGCGATCGCGATTGGGTAGAAATGAGTCTCAAGCACCACCCCACACTTACCGACACTATCATAAACATAGAACCTTCAAATCCTCAAATCACTTCGCTCCCAAAATCCATCGTGTAAAGAAAGTCGTCTGTGTATCATGAGTACTCTACAACAAGAACCAACAGCAACACCGCCGCCATGTTTTTGTGGCGCTCCTTTCAAAAGCTTTACTTCTCAAAAAAAGGAAGCCTATTGGAAATGTGGAGTGACGGTTGACTACAAGGGTATCTTCGAAGAACTCAAGTCCGCCAAAGGAAAAGGCGCCAAAGCCAAAAGGGAACATGTGTGCAACCATGCCTCCCTTGGGTGCAAACTCAACATCAAACAAGAAGACTACGGACACATCCACCCCTACCTTTTTACCATTGGTCCCAAGTGCCACCCCAAGTGTGAGGAACATAATCTCTTTGCCAAGTTAAACGTCAGCCATTCTGAAAACAACTACAACCGCGCCTTCTTCAGGTGTTGTGTTAACTACCCTGACATCTCCTGCTCGTATTTTGCCTGGTGTGATGAAATCATTCCTGACCAACAACAAGAACAAGAGCAAGAGCAATCTTCTCCTGAACAGTACCATTACCAACTCCACGAACCCCCCGCCAAGCGTCCACGTGATCAACTGGAATGGACTGGTGGTCCCCCAACCAACTCCAAGTTTCAATTTCCTCCTGCACCACCACCCAAGTTCCAATTTCTTCCACCACCACCTCTCTTCCCCAATGGCAAACCTCCTTACCCTAAAGACACTAGACCCAAGGTCATGTACCCAGGCTATAACCCCGGTTTATTTTAGAAACAATGTATTAGTTTTTTGCGAAATAAAATCATTGATGTAACCTAACACTGTCTGGTTTATTGTCTGGTCTGGTTTTATCTCATTTCCGGTCTGGTGATGTCATTTCCTTTTTTATGCAAATTATGTGACAAAACTGCACACCTATACACTACTGGTTTCGAGTAAAACGAGGCCATAATTCATCTCTTTGTCCAGGTAAGGTTGGAAACAGTAGTCTAATGGCAGCTTGAAGAGAAACACCCTGAACAGCTGAGAAAACTTGCAGTAACATGACTATAGAAATGCAAAGGTTATGTGCAGGAAATAAAGGGCAGACATCCTTTTCATCTTCGAGTAATTCTATAATTACTGAAAGGAGATTTAAAGTAGCCATGCTAACTGCACCAATAAATGCCGGGAAAGGACATAAACGGCTCATTTTTGCAATATAATACTTCTAACAAAGATGTTTTGAGTTTTATGGTATGAGCTATAGAGCTTTTTCATCCAACACTTCTAATTTGTAATGAAAGCGTGAATTAATATCTTAGTGGTTTCAATACTTAAAAATTTCCTAATGCGTGAAATGTTTCTAATAAAATAAAAAGCAGATTTACAAATCTGAGTTATATGACTGTCCAGAGATAAAGTATTATCGTAAATAACGCCAGTGTTTCTTGCACACTCTGAAGGAGTGACAGAGGAACTAGCCACTTGCACTGCATGTACTGGTGGAGCCGGGCAGTGCTTAGCATGGAATATCAGGATTTCAGTTTTATCATCATTAAGCTTTAATTTGTTGTTCAGCATCCACAAATCAATGTCTCGTACACATGCTTCCACTTTCATCCGAGCCAGCTCTAGATCGCCAACAACATCGGTCTTGAAGGATACATAGATCTGTAAGTCATCTGCATAACTGTGAAATGTCACTCCATGATGTCACCCAGAGGGGTATTATAGAGCAAATGTAATACAGGGCCAAGTACGGACCCCTGTGAAACACCGCTGGTCAAGGCGCGGCTAGATGAACGCTCAGTATTTATCGCAACACATTGCTTTCGACCAGTCAGATAAGATGTAAACCAGTTATGAAACGTGCCTTCAATACCAAAACGAGAGGTGAGTCTTGTCAGGAGAACATCATGGTCAACCGTGTCTAACGCGGCAGAAAGGTCGAGCAGTAGGAGTATGACACAGCTACCATCATCTATTGCACGCAATATATCATTCTGCACCTTGATCAATGCTGATTCCGTACTGTGTCCAGGTTTGTAAGCCGACTAGAAAGGCTCAAACAAGTTATTGTGTTGTAAATAGGTATTCAAGTATGAAGCAACAGCTCGCTCACATGCTTTTGAGATGAATGTAAGATTTGAGAATGGTTGAAAGTTATTGAACAGTTCAAAATCAAGTGATGGCTTCTTCAGCAAAGGTCTCACTAAGGCGTCCTTCATACAATCAGGCATTATTCCACTTACAAGTGATAAGTTCACGACTTTTGTAATAATTGGCAGAAGAAGATCGAGGCAGCTTTTGAAATTTTCACAGGAACTGGGTCTAGAGCGCAACACTTTAAAGTAGTGCGGTGGATAATTTCGGACAATTCATCAGTTGTAACAGACTTGAAATTACTAAAAGTTGCAGAGGGCAAAGTATCACTCAGGTAAGGTAGAGTGCTCTCAGTTAGCTTAGACTTTCTCACATCGAGACCACATCTTATATTTGATATTTTACTGGAAAAGAAGTCAGCAAAAGCATCAGCGAGCGCCTTTGGATCGTCCCACGTAGGAAGCTTACCGTCATCTTTCAGGTGGAGCAGGCTGCTAACAGCAGAGAACAGTTTCTTTGGGTCGGATTGGTTTTCCTCAATAACACCGGAGTAGTAATGCATCTTGGACTGAAAAATCAGCTCATTTACTATTGTGCACTGGTTGACGTACAGCTCACGATGGACAGTGAGACCTGTAGCACGCCATTGTCGCTCCAGCTTCCGACGTTTAACTTTCTCATTGATTTCCTCACTATACCAAGGTGCAGCCGGATGAAGCATAATACTGCGCTTTTTAAGGGGGCATGCATATCCAAAAGTGAAGATAACATACTTGAATATTTATCAGCCAGAACTGACACGTCATCACAGTCCATTGCAGACAATAGTGACGAATTAATGTCATCCCTCAGTCTATCCATATTAATAGATTTGACTTTCCTGTAATAGATGTTATTAAGAGGCAGTCTCTGTAAAAGCGGTCCGGTGCAATTCGGGTAGGGAAGCAGATTCCCTTTAAACTTTGCCAACAAAACTGTCTTCAAAAGTAATTGGAATGCATTTAATTTTTAGAAATATTTTAAAATGAATTTTTTACACAATTTTCTTTCCAGAGCCGAAGGTCGCTCGATTTTGAATAAATTAAACGGGAAAAATAGCCGATATTCGACGGGTTGCGGCATCAAATACAAAAAGTATTTTCACAAACAATTATTTTTCCAATGTAAAGCAGTTCTTAGATAACAATTTGAAAGTACTTTGAAATAATTTGCTTTTTTTGAAAAAATATAAAAGTCATGATGCGAGGGCTACTTTTAGAATACGTGACTGAGGGCAAATAGAAGTGATTTTCGTGGGTCGATGTTTTAAAAGTCTGGCGTATTTAATGCAATCTATCGATTGGATCCTACTAAAGAAAGACTCAACAGCAAGGAAATGTAAAAATATCTTGCGGTTTTTATTTCTCTGCGACACAGTGAGCCAGTAAATTCAGTAAAACTTTGAGCATGTTACGGGGATTGCGTGACATGAAGCGAAGCGTATGACCCCTTTCGAGTCGAACGTAAATTGGTATTTCTCACCTGTTAAAGGTTTTATTATCATTAAAACATGCAGCACGAGTGGCCTACATTGACAGCAGTAAAACCTTTAAAGCTTTTGACGATTACAGTGGTTGACATTTCGAATTTATTTATAAGGCCCCGTCCACAAGTATCCCGCGGATATTTTTGAACAAAATTTGTTCTTTACGGATTGGCCTTCCGTTCGGTGAATACGCCACTTAAAATGGCAACGTTTCGACGTGTGGATGGGCCAAAAAAATTCAAAAACTCAACGTGCAGATGATTACTTTAAAAAAAACGTACGGATTAAAAAATTTCCGTTTGTGCCGGTGGATGGGCAATCTCTTTCAGCCACACGTACAGCTAATTATGTGTAGTATTGCTCTATTGACTGCCTAGTAAATTAACTGCATGAAAAACTTTTTGTTAATAAAATGGATTCGGGCCCAGTTCCTTGCTCGTTTTGGAAATGTCTAATGACAACTGCAGCTTGAGACCATATCAGTCACTTTACTGATGAGAACACCTTTAGTGTCTCTATACTTATGAGGAATCTCGAAGTAGGTACAGATCTCCCTAAGCATTTTCACGGTGAAGGAAGTAAGCTTTTGCTCATCTGTCATCTTGCATAAGTCAAACACATCATAAATCATAGGGTGGGTGATGTCAATATCAGCGAGTACAGCTTTACTAGTCACTCTTATCTGTTCTTCATCTTCAAGATAAGCATATTCCTCGTCGCTATCATCGTCTTGTTCGCTTTCAACATCATCCTCTGTTTCTTGATTATCTTGTGTGCAACTTGGCAATGTCTAAAGTTATACATCAGGCTTATGGTGTTATTGTTCCAGTAGGTTCAGGTATGACGCAATATATTTGATGTATATATATACTGAAACTGCTTTCATTAATTACAATATCTTTATGTTACTACGAATATTTATATTTTCAACTAATACTCACTGTTCACTCGCAACTTTTTTCTATCGTTATGTTGATCAGATGGCAATTTTGATGACGATGTAATAACGCGAAATCTATTACACCTTTTGCTGTTCATTAACAGAGAATGTACATTGCTATTAGCATAATCATTGACTCTTATTGTTCATTTGATTCATGCAAATGTTTGTCGAACCACGCTATAGAATATAACGTTGTCCCTCATGATTGCTAAGCGCGTTATAGATTGTCAATGATTATGCTAATAGCACTAATGAATTTTCACTTTTGGGTAAATGATTGTCCATAAATGCAATTGTATGTCTTTTGGTGTTATTGAAGTTGAATTTCGCGCACAAGAAAATACATTCCGCGCATATGAATGTGCAAACGCGCTATTGATTGTCCATTGATGCCTATGAATGTACACGCATATTCAATTATCGTTATTGAAAGTTGATTCGCGCTAATGATGTAACTTGTGGCGTTGATGAAAGTACATTACACGTTATTGATACAACTATTGGCACAAATGAATGTACATTTTCTGTTAATGAACGGCAAAAGGTGTATTGCTATCAATAGTTATTTCCAGCACTTGTCGCAAATACCACAAGGCAACATTTGACAAGTTAACTTGGACTGCCGAAGAAGCACTGCCTAAACCTGAAACTGATAGTGAATTAATTGATGTGATACAGCAGATATCGAAGAATCTTATTTTCATGACAAGAATTGTTACTCCTATTGTTTAGATAGTTGATTGTTTGCTGGAGTGCTTGCAATAGTTCATGTTATGTAGTTATTGCAGTGTTTTTTAATGAATGGAAAATTTCATGAAAAATTTTAAATGTCTATAATTTTCAGCATATTAGTTGTAAATTTTTGCTTAAGTAGAAAGCAAATTACATGTATAAATGAACTAGAATCATGAAAATTTCAAATGTGGCATATCCTATTACGTGAAGCAACAAGAAAATGAAGTGAGTCAGTGAAGTCAGTGGAATCTTTAAAGTCATTTATGGATCATTACTTCTGTAATTATTATATTTCAATTATTATTGATTATCTGTCATATAGTTGATCTTACTGACAGTAAATGTGAGAGTTCGTGAAATTGCAAATGCATTGTCATAAATTACAGAAAGTATTATCAATCCATAGAGCATCTGCATTTAGTTCGGTAACACTATACTTTAAAAGCCATCTATTGCACACACAATTCTCCTTAAGATTCATATTTTTCTCGAGTTTGCTGCATCTGTACGCACAGTGCGAATCTGGTCTAAAATATTTGCTAAAAAAGCACTCTTTTCTGTTCACGGTTCAAAAAGTAGAGCTTATGATGAGTAGCTAAATTACATAGCTTAGATGATGCGGGAGTTGACTTTCTCATAATCATTTTATATTGTTGACTAAATTTTCTTTTTCTCTCTATCGTAAAAACAATATTTCATTCTATTAAGAGTGAGTCTCCCTAAAAATCAAACATTAGGTGGCAAAGCTCAAAAAATCAAAATCGCTCAAACTTTCACCATTTATAACCCATGGTTAGGTGAGAAATACTGTGGGGTTGGTTTGTAAAAATACTTTTTATTTTGCGAGAAATCCGTGAAAAACTGAAATTAGATGTGGACGTAAAAAAAATCCCCTTCAAAAACGTCCATATTCAACGGCCTCGTGTGACTCGGAAAAGAAACTTACAAACCTCTATTTTATACCATTGAAACACTCGACTCTTCGTGAATGTATTTCGTGAATTTCAGTTAAATTGGGATAATCTTTGCTTTGGAAAGAAGTTGTTAGAAAACGCTACCAAATTCATAACGAAATATGGAGGTACACTACAAAAATTTTTTGTTACACTGCCTTTTGCTCAAAATTCAAGAAATTTTAGAAATAAAACCCAGAAGGGTACTAGATTTTAAATATATAAAAATATTTCTGGGCAAATGCAAGCGCGCTCTGTAATCCAGTGCTGAGTTTGGCGTATTTTTAGGAATCGGTCATGAGTTCTAATATTGCGTGACAGGCCGTGACAGTACTGTCATTACTATTTACACTGTTATTTGCCGTGGTATTATTTAATTCCTTTTGAAGATCATGTAGAAACTTCCATTTGAGTTATATATCACCCAATGAATGAAAGACCTGCAAAATATATGGTAGAAAGTTACAGGTTATATCCAAAGTTTGAAACTAAATACTGGTATGCAAATTTAGCTGAGAAATTCCGTGAGACACTACTGGGAATTAAGCAGTTTAATATACTTTCCCCACTTGCTATGAAAGTTATGAAATGAAGATAATCGACGCAGGAATAAATAATCTGTATTATTATAATCATTTCTATTTTCCCCAATGATGTCGAGTCTAGGAATCTGAAGCCCGATAATTTATGCTTTTAAATAAAAAAACTGTTCTGTACAACACCAATTTGCTTTTTTTTCTTGAATTCATAGTAAAACATAGAACACTATATTGCGCATTTAATTTTTTCCTCTAGTATATATAGTACAAAATACAGAACCGGCCAAGGGGGGGGGAGATTGGGAGGGGGGTTGCGAAATAATCCATATGTTTTGCGATCCCAATATACACAGAATTCCATGGATGAACGGTCAAATACCTCAAATTATCTAGAATTGAGTTCTTGAAAATATCAAAAATTGTTCTTGGTGTTGCCTTCATACCATTTACAGTGTCAGTACCAGTTTCATAGTGACTCGATTATTAAGAAGAAAAACGGCTGAGTAGAAATACGGGAAGAAAAAAAAACTGGAGGGTTAGCTTCATTTTTATACTGAATGATCATGTGTTCAAGTGAGAGTCCCGTGGGCTGTCAAAGCGTTCTTGTTTATTGAAGTTGCTTTGCCTTTAGTATTTGTGAATATTTAGACACAGAAAAAGGAGCCTTCAATCAAAGAACACAACTTGATATTTTACGATTTCGAAGGGTCTATCATCTAGCTATTGGTTGCAATCACAACCCTTGACCAAATTGGTAAGCATGTCTACGTAAGGCTTCTTTCTCCTGACAACAATGTCTGATGTGTCAAGGCCAAGGGCTTGACAAATGTCCTGCAACTTGGCTATTGAAAGCGATTTGATCTTGGAGCTCATTACCATTTCACAAATATTACTGGAATCATGCATAATTGGGTGTGAGTGTTGAACACTGATGTCGGCCAGAACCTGGTTTTGGAGTTCATGGTGTAACTCATTTTCCAAGTCGGCATCCTCTTCATCGTCACTTTCTAATTCATACGGCACAGTACTACGCTTCGCAGCCATGCGGGAAAAATAACTACGGAGCTGTTGCGTAGACAAAAACTCGCCACTATCAAATAAGCTCATTCCGTTAATGTCTTTTGCAGTTCTCATTTCTCTAGACACATCAGATGGGTCAACTTTCTTCCCAGTGGTCTCTCCTATCAGAAACTTAGCATTAAGGTACTCTTTTTGCTTGTCAGAGAATCTCTTACGCTTACGTGTAGATTTCAGCGCCCAACCCATTTTAAGAGCAGACGATGGCGATGAAGGTGAGCTGGTACCTTGCTGATGAATAACGGGAACTTGACTTGTACCACTTTCTAGCTTGGCTGCGTACTCTTTGATAGCCTTGTCATAAAGGGTCTCCTGTTCTAAACAGCGTTTGTGCTTTCCGCATTCCATGTGCGTCTGAAGGGATGAATACCTCACATACGATTTTATGCATCCTTCTTCAGGACAAGTAAACAAACCAGGTTCTTGGCATGCGTCATTGGGCTCAGTGGATTCTGATGATCTGCTGTCAGAATTGTTAGTTGTGCCACTCTTTGGCTGTTTGCAATTTGCTTTCCTGGATTTAACGGGTACAAATTTCGCATTGCCGCACATCCTACACTCGACTGTTGGTAGTTCCCCTTCATCAGGTACGTCGAATTTCTTCCAAGGCAATTCGTTCCCAGGGCCAATGTTATACGCTCTCCAAACCTTGAGTCCTGTCTTGCTAAACTGAATGTTGTTGATGTAACTGATTTTTTCCAACTTGTTGACTTTCTTCAATCGGTTTGTAGGTTGACTACACACTGTTGTACTTACCCCTGCACGCCGCCGGACGAGTCCATGGCCTCTTTCATTTGAAAAGCTGTTTTAAAGTCGTGTCCAGCATTTAAATACCGCGCCATGTGTGACTTAATCGTGGCCGCCTTACGGTCACACGAGCCCTTTCCACCCTGTGGATCCGAAAAGTCAATTCGTGATATTTCTACATCATTGTATTTAGCGACTTGAGGGACGGTAATAAGGGTCTGCGCACTGTGGTAGCAGGCAGCATTGTCCTGCCTCAGATGAACTTTTGTTAGTTCTGGCATTATTTCTTTGAGCTGTCTGAATACATCGTTCAGAACGGACAGTACTGCGCAGCTATCTTGGGAAATAGACTTCTCGAATACATGCGCAAATGTCATCATTTGCATCACTCCATCCTTCTTTCTAATAGCTACGGCTAGGTGCCACGAAATACCTCGTTTGGCGAACCAATCCGACTGACTTTCGCGAAATTTACGAGGAATGTATTTCATCGCCCAGTCAGAGACTAATAACACCGAAGAATGATCCAGGTCTCTGAGTATGTCCAGTCTACATTCATCCTGATTGATAGAGCGAAGAAGATGAGATTTCCAGGCATGTATATCCTGCTTTGCCTGTGAGAACAGGAAGGACATTTCTTGCCTTTCATCTTCCAAGCAATCGACAACTTTCAAATTCTCTTCAATCTCTGTAATGATTCACAATTGCGTTGTGGGTATGGTCACACGTGCCTTTGTAATGCTTATCATTGGGATCACTTAAAGCGTACACACGACAGTGGTCTGGAACCGTGGAACTTTTGGACACGTGAACCTTAAATTAGATAAAAGAACCTTAATTTCTTATATAGAATCTTTGGAACCCTGGGAAAAGTTGGCAAGAAGATGAACCCCAAAGGAGAAAAAAACGACTGCATGAACAAATGTCAGAGAATAGTGAAATTGCGCAAGGAGACGAGATAATTCTCATACTATTCAATTAGAAACACAATAAAATACATAGTTTATTAGTCTTGAAAACATTAATAGAATATTGCTTGTTCTTATTCTGTCAAACCCCACCCAAAGTATCTACAGATAACTAGGCTATTAGAAAAGTTTGTATTATAATATATTTTTTGACATACCTTGTAATCACCCTTCAGGTATCTCTTGGCTTCCTTTAGTTGCTCTTTCTTTGCCTTTGCCCAAGACAAACCCAGTCCGTTGCTATCTCCAAGGCAATCGACAACTTGCTCTAGGTCTTCAAACGCTCTGGCACCCTGCGCTCCAAAATAATCTAAACCTTGGAGAGATTTCCTTATTGAAGCAGAACACACATCCAATATTCTGTAGAGGGTACTACGTCGCATGGGCTTGAAGCCTTCTTCGCTACAAAACAATTCGTACTGCTGAATAATTTGTGCCGGGATGACAGTCCTGATGACATTGGGAACAACTATTTCTTCACTGGACGATAGCTTTAACTTCCTTTCACCGAATGGGAGGTCCTGTACAATATGTGCACTTGTGATAAAGTCAATGAAGTGGCTTACCTGTCCCGTAGATACATACATTCTAGTACAAGCAGTGTCAGGTAATGCAGCACCACGCCCATGAAGAAGTCGATGATGTCTAGCAATGTTAAATCTATAGCGCGTCAGGTCTGGAATCCACCGCTTAAGTGTCTTAAAGGTGACTTTGTCAGCTATAATCGAAAGTATTTGACGACGCGTACCCCAGTGTTTAGCGTTCTTATAGCATTCAGTCAAGGCATCTACTAAAACAGAATCTACATCGTCTTCTTGATTTAATGGGATTTCTTGAGCTACGTTCCTTGAACTGCTCATAGCATCCCAAAGGCTTTCCACGTCTCTTGGTGCTATCTCCTCAAGAACGGCTTGAACTGCTTGCCGTGCTTTCCGTGTATAATATCGTCTTGTTCGTCCTTTAGTAGACTGCCACGAGGTCTTAAGCTGATTCCGTACAGGACTTATATCTCTACTGGACAAAAACGCATTTAACTTAGTTCGGCAGCTGTTACTGGATGGTTCGGTTTCCTTGTCAGATTCTTCTGAACTTTCTAAAGGCTTATAGAGACTGATGGGTGTGTCTGCTGGCAAAGACAATAAAGTAGGTGTGGAAAGCTTCACCTCCTCATTCTCTCCCTTAACGATACAAAGACAGTAGAAAACTGCAGTGAGCTATTTTCTTTCGTGAAATTGCGAACATAAGCTAGCATGATTGTACAGTCAATCTAAGGAAAGCTGCAACAAAAAAGGTTAAATATTGAATACTGTATACATACTGAATACACCCTTCTCATAATGGTTGACAAGTGCACGAAAACGAGGTCACCCAGTCATTTTTTCACGATAAAAGATATAAAATTACATGAAATGACTTTAAAGAAGAAAAGTATAAAAAATGACATTTGTTTTGATCTTAATTAGCGCTAACAGCCTTTATTTTGAATGATCAGCTTTGCTCAACTTTGCAAGATGACTGGGTGACCTCGTTTACGTGCGTTCATCAGCCATTATGAGAAGGGTGTATAGCGCATTGCAAGTGCAAATGGTATTTGGGTTCTCGTTAATTTGAAATAAAAAGTAAATATACAGGTATTTGCTATTCGTATGCAGCTATGTTTCATATTTCATATTGGATGCACAAACTAAAAATAAATGAACAATTATTATTGGTCATACTTTAGACAATGTTACTGTGACCCATAATGCATTTGGTCTTGGAACACATACAGTGCTAGTATTCAGTATTCAACGTTTTTGAACTAGCTCTATTTAGCAGCACGCCATCTGCCTCCCTCCCATCAAACACTTCGGCTTAAGGGTATTTTCAATGGTATGACAGGTATGACAATGGTATGACAATGGTAAAATAGTTACATTTCAGTCAGATGACTGAATTACTCGTCCTGAAGCCTATTAAAGTTAGGGGTGTATTAATAAACTTGAAGGTTTGTCACCCTAATCACTTTTATTTTCTCGCCACACTTTGTGTGCATCACAACAAGATAATACAAACGATCCAATAAAGAGATGGCATACGACGAAAATCCATTATATAGAGCATTAGTGAAAATCCCCGTCCCCAGACGCCCGGGGACAGGGCAGGAATTAAAGTGGCGAGACTGTGGATCTATGCACATTTAACAGCGCGAATACGGGTGTTAGGGGGAATCTGAAGCGTACTTCAACAGTTTTATCTATTCAATAGGAGCAACTTTAACTGCATTTTAGCGGCAAGTTTTTCTCCGGGTATTCGGTACAGGGCGCCGGAATTTTAACACAAATGCATGGTAGGTTCCCCATGCTCTTTGTCTCAGACGTCAGTGCATGCATGAATACATATTACGCCTTGATTTTTTAGTTCTTACATGTCATGTTTGACGTTATAGTCTTCGACGGACACGAGTTTTTGTTCCCCAAAATCAAAAACTTGTAGATTTAACAACACATTACAGCTGCAACGTTATGTATTTTTAATAAACTTATCTCTCTCTATCTTTCTAAACGTTTAAAGATTGTATACTTACCAATTTAAGAGAACCAATCTCATTCGAAAGGGTTTGTATGCTGCGGGGTGTGTCGCAGTCCCCCTGATCATATAAACAACCACTTTGGGTTTCTTTGCACACATTGAAACTTTCTCTACAATGCCTACAAATACCTTTGGATATGAGATAGTTACAGAAATCAGTGATATGCACATTTCCACGTAAAAAGAACAAAAGCGTAGAGCAAGATAAAAGGTGGCTGAAACTTTCACAACTTTGTCAGATGTAGCGCAAGAACCATATTGTCAATAATTAACTGTATGCTTATTATCATAAATTACTGATGTCGTTCTCTGCATTCCAAAATGCAAGCGTTGTGACTTGTTTTCAAACTAAGTTTACCTGAACCAACTTGAACAAGCACACCTGTCCTCTGCAAAATCTGTTCAGATATCGACAAAGAAATCCCGCGATCTCCTTTTCTTTTCTCGTGTTTCGATATTTCTTGTGGGACGGAACACTTGTTGGAATTACGTCGCCAACCTAAGCCAAGCTCTGATCTGTGATGCGGGCAGATGGTACCTGTTTCTCACCAACGTTGAAAATACCAGATCGTGCTAAAATCAGTTCAGTTTCTGTATCTACTCCAGTAAAAGTCCACAGAGATTTATGAGTACTGATGTCCTTACAGCAGGCGCGAAGAGGAATAATCTCGATGTTCTTTTTGACATCCCTTCTCTCAAATGAACAAGCAGTACCGGTTATACTTTGAAAATGACAAGATACTTCCATTTCAGTTTAAAAGATATGAAAATTACTAGCTTCCACCTAGAATACTTGAAATGAATAACCGCAGCACAATCACGAACATACACTTGTTGATTTCAATCTTTGATGAACACAAACAAATTATGCCGCTAAAGTTTAGGGAAAATAAAAATGATTATAATAATACAGATTATGTATTCCTGCGTCGATTGTCTTCATTTCATAACTTTCATAGCAAGTGGGGAAAGTATATTAAACTGCTTAATTCCCAGTAGTGTCTCACGGAATTTCTCAGCTAAATTTGCATACCAGTATTTAGTTTCAAACTTTGGATATAACCTGTAACTTTCTACCATATATTTTGCAGGTCTTTCATTCATTGGGTGATATATAACTCAAATGGAAGTTTCTACATGATCTTCAAAAGGAATTAAATAATACCACGGCAAATAACAGTGTAAATAGTAATGACAGTACTGTCACGGCCTGTCACGCAATATTAGAACTCATGACCGATTCCTAAAAATACGCCAAACTCAGCACTGGATTACAGAGCGCGCTTGCATTTGCCCAGAAATATTTTTATATATTTAAAATCTAGTACCCTTCTGGGTTTTATTTCTAAAATGTCTTGAATTTTGAGCAAAAGGCAGTGTAACAAAAAATTTTTGTAGTGTACCTCCATATTTCGTTATGAATTTGGTAGCGTTTTCTAACAACTTCTTTCCAAAGCAAAGATTATCCCAATTTAACTGAAATTCACGAAATACATTCACGAAGAGTCGAGTGTTTCAATGGTATAAAATAGAGGTTTGTAAGTTTCTTTTCCGAGTCACACGAGGCCGTTGAATATGGACGTTTTTGAAGGGGATTTTTTTACGTCCACATCTAATTTCAGTTTTTCACGGATTTCTCGCAAAATAAAAAGCATTTTTACAAACCAACCCCACAACATTTCTCACCTAACCATGGGTAACAAATGGTGAAAGTTTGAGCGATTTTGAATTTTTGAGCCTTGCCACAAATTTTCGATTTTGTTTGATTTTTAGGGAGACGCGCTCTTAATTTGTCCCAAGCGTGCCGTACAAGATGACGCTGTTTGTGTTATATGTTCATTAAATTTCAAATTGCTGTCCAGAAATACCCCAAGGTCTTTTGCTGCATGAGATGGAGTTAGCGGCTTTGCCATAAGAGACACCTTCAAAGTATCTACTTTTGCAAGTATCTGACGGCTCCCAAATAAGAGTAGTTTAGTTATATCGGGATTCAGCAAGAGTTGATTCTCCAGGCACCAACCTTGTACTCGCCGTAAGTCACCAATGATCTTTGTTGTGGCGTCAGATTGATTCGTATGAATTGTCATTAAGATGCAAGTCACACTAATAGCAAGGGCGGATCCAGGATTTTTTCAAAGGGGGGGTTGTAGCGTTGATTGGGGTGGTGGAGGTCCTTGTTTGGCGGGGAAATTTCCCGCCAAGATACTTGTTTGGCAGGGAAAGTAGCACTGTACTGGGTTCCCAAACGGAAGTAGGTCTTATGATAATGATTATTTGCTGCAGGCGAGCATGGTTGTTTCAGGTCCCACACACGGCGTATAGAAGAAAAAAAGCGAGCGAAATGTGTTTGGCACCCCTGTTTAAATAAAACTCGCTAAGCTGTTGGTGTTGTCATGAAAATAATAATAATAATAAATCACGATAGCTCTCATAGGGGGGTTGCAACCCCCAAAACCCACTCCTAGATCCGCCACTGAATAGGGTGGTATGGATTATTTGGACGAAGTTTCAAGTTTGTAAGAAAAGATAGCTATTTTCGTCTAAGAGGCACTTTTAGTACTGTTGTACCTCATCCAACTCACATTCCAAATCGTCAGCCAGTTGCCAGTTGTTTTTCAAGCGACTTTGTGTTTCATTAAGCACAGTTTGCTTCTTAGTGGTTTGGATTGTAGAAGATAAGTTGTCAAATTCCTTTGATAATTCGTCGACTTCTTTACATATGAAATCCTGTGAATTTTCAATTTTGTCGAAATGCTTACTAAGGTTTGTAATTGTGGACTTCACATTGTCTAATTCATTTTTGATTACATCACAGATTTGAATTCTAATCTCATTTTTCAAATCATCGAGAACTTTTGATTTCCAGGCATCAAGATCTTGTGCTGCCATCTTGGTCTGTGGTCAGCGGTTACATAAAATTAAAACCGAGAGCTTCATTTTTTAAGTAGTTTTGTAATTTTGTACTCATAGGTTTTCAAAGCAAAACGTGCTTATTTTGGGGATTTGGCAAGGCAAAGTGAAGCCTCCCTTTAACACCTATTACGAGCCATTTACTACTGAAATGACAGCACTCTAGGATTCAGATTAGTGTTCGAGTGTTATGCTCTTGATGATCATGGCTAATCATTAACTGGTAGAATACTAATATTAGTAAAATATTTGTATTTATAGGTGTTGTGATATTCATGTAGACCCAAACTCTTCACAAATAATTTAAGGTGAAAGCTGCCGCTTTGCTTGGTACCACTGATTTGCAAGGCAAGGCATATTGGTCCTTGATCTCGGGCCTAATTTTGCATCATCATTTCCTTCAGGTAGTGATGTCGTTGGTGATTAATTCTCCTTTTTAGGTCCCCATTTTGGCTTGACGTCTTCACCGTTTGTCACCTTGTTCACAGATAATTGACTGTCGTTGGTATCCAGTAATCGCCTTATCGCCTTCTGCTCAGCGTCTGGTATAATCAGATTTCTCTCTTGTTCTAGGCGTCTTTGCTCACGTTCCTTTTCTAAACATTCCAATTCGGCCTTTAGTTTAGCGGCCTATGCTATAGATTCAACCAGCGCGAGCGAAAGGTGTATAGTCGATTGCAAACTGGCCTTGGAGGTTTTTGATGACTGTGAACAATGAGATTTAATAGACCTACGACTAGATCTTTTCGATGACTGACACGCACGCCTTTATATCGCTTGTAGCTGTTCGCACACCTTTTGTTGTAAATATCATATTAGTTTTGAGCTGCCTGTATACATAACTGGCACTCACTTGTGATGTCATCAATAGAATATCTAATTACCATCAATTATCAATGTAATTAGAACAAGAGAAAGAGAGCAGTAAAAACATCAGTGCAGCGCTGTCCTTGTCTAGCTCGGTTTGATCATGGTCGCGATAAAGGTCGTCGGGCGCTGTTAAAATGCCCATATTACACGCGTTCAAGTCTGAAGTGAAACAACGTTCAGTGTTCAATGTTCAACTCAATGCGGACCATTGGCGTATCAGATATTTTACTGTGGCTCTTTTTGGGCTATTTCAACTGCTTGAGTCAATGGGCGATAGTTCAACAGAGTTAACAAAAACATATAACCAATTATAACGATTAAAGGTTTATTATCTAGTGATGACTTGATTGATGATGAAACGAACGTAAACTAGAATAACAATACAGCAAATCTATAATTCATTAACGTTAACAATAATCACGATGAATAAATGAATCAAAATTGTATTGCTGACAATCGTATGCCAGTTGATGGGCATTCAAACATATAATGAAATACATAAAGTACAATTCCATTCATACCAAAAAACCATTCCATGATTGTAAATCTCCATGCATTAAATTTGATTGTGTTCTTGATTGCCAAGCAGAATGCTCTTTTAAACTAATGGGCGTTCACATTTGCCCATATAAAATTGATACTATTTAAAGGTAATCAAAGGGTGCTTACATATCCATCTCGCGTTTAGCCAAAGGCCAAGACGAAGATCACAGCAATTAACAAATCAAACGAATCCAACGATTTAACATAAACTAACTAACAAAATGACGCTAAATCGAGTTTATATGAGCGTGGGGACGCTTAAGTATCCGATTACTAAAAACAACATAAACACCTAAAAACAATCATAACTATGGTAATTTGAACTAATCAACAAGAATGTCTGAGTCAGGAGGCTAATCACGACATGTAAGATAATTACGTAACCTTTACAAATTGGGAATTCAAAATTTTCCCCGTGAGTGTTCAGAAATGACAAGAAGTGATCGTCCTTAGCCATTTCTAAAAGTTTGGAAATGAATGAATAATTAAACTTGTATGTTGTCGTTGAACTTGGTTTGATTTCAGTGGACCACTGGTAGTCTCACGTACCCTTAAACAACCCTGGGCCATAGGCAGCTGGACGTATCTTCATCTGGCAAATAAGAAATGGATATTTGGCATGCAGACTCGTTTTCACCAGCTGGTGGTACTTCAAAAGCTGTACAGAACTGTAGTAGAAGATTCTCTCTGTGGATTTTCCTGGATGTGGTGTTGAGACCATTCAAAGGCATGAACCCTCTCAAATTCATTTGGTTATAGAGGTTCAAGAATTAGGCATTCTTTAAATTCCTCGGGCCCAAATTCCTTGGATTCATCAAAGAAAAACAAGGATTTTGCAAGATCTGGGTGCTTAAACTAATTATTGTTCAATTAGGGCTGTCACTACTGCTGTTGTAAGATCAAACACAAAACATAACAAAAAGAAACATTTATGAAAATCTGTATTATTTGGGAAACCACAAGCTGGATAAGTTTCTAACAAATATATTCCTTGGAGCTTTGGCAATGTTACCTGTGCGAAAAAATCTCGCCAACCGTGACCATCTTGGTGTCTTTGTGCACCCGATGATCTTGTCTCCCGCACCTAACAGGCAGATTGTCGTATTCCGAGATATTAGAGAACAAAGTACGATCTTATCCATTACTCAACTTTCTATAAGGGTTATGGACCAAGCAAAACGTTGTTCAATATGAGGCACCAAGAAAACAATGGCTAATACTAAGAAAAATTATATTCTCTTTCAGCAATGTCTCATAATGCTTGGTTTATGATCATTTACCCAGAAAATGGTATAGACACAAAAGAACACAATCAAGATGACATCTATAAGGTCCAGTTCAGACGCTGAACTCTTGCAGCATTGAATCTAATTGCCTTTGAGTCCAGCGGCCAAGAGAATTCCAATAACTACTATATAAGGCATCAGTTCTTTTGCAAAGGCAAAAGATTTGATTAGATTTGAGTTAGCAAAAGTTGTACATCTGAACTGGGCTTAAAGTAGTTAGTAGTCTTCTAATTACTTCATGGATCAAAGTAATCACTCTATGGTCACTGAGCTCATTGCACCGAGACTACTGGTAGTTGAAGTTAAAGTTGATGTACTCAAGGCGATAGGAAAAGAGAAAGTGTTCAAAAAAGACGGGGCAACCGTTGAGGACCTACCTCCAAGAGTTCCGGGCTGATTTAGTAGAATCCCCCCTCCTGTCTGCAATAATTGGCTGGTCCTTTGGGCAAAGGGAGTTGGCGGCAACCCAATATTATTATTCGCCTTACTAGAAGCTCTGCCGGCCATTGAACAGTCGACTGCTCGCTGGATGGCTTCAACAATCTGTGAAGAAAACTTTACAGGTATCTGGGATGAAGACGGAGTTGAAACCAGCAGAGCGTCTCTTACGAGTAGAACCAAGTGCAATTAGATGATGAAATATTCCCTTTATATATAGTTAAGTAATGATGTGTGTAAGAAGTAGGCAGATTCGGCTACATTCTTGCAAAAACGACCGTTTGACATAATGTTTAATTGGATTAATTATGTGCTTCTCATTGGCTCAGAGATCTGAAAGATATTAATAGAACAAGTGTAGAAAATTAAACTGTTGCCTAAAGTGAAATTTCGTTAACATGGGAAATGGGGAACCATATGAAAAAGCCATTTTACCTAAAAATGATCACAAACAATAAGTAACATGAACCCTGTTGATGTTTACTGTCTCACATTACGAACACTGTAATGTTGCGAAAAATCGCAAATGAAAAACCTGGCGATTTAAGCATATAACATTTTTAAACAACTTAAGATACGAATATATGGAAGTTATGATGATATTCTATAATTCATATTATATAAATCACAAAGTACATTCCCTTTGGAAAGTACGATAAATCATGAGCGGATATTCGCCATCGTCAGTTTCAATTTCACAATCTCCTCTTCCTATGTTATCAAATGTTTTGCTAAGAAATAAGCATTCATCTGGAGTAAGTTCCATGCCATATACTTGTATGTGCTTTATTTCACCGTACGAACACAAACACGCCAAGCCAAGGATTGAAATGTTTTCATTGTCTGAAATGTCGATCCATGCTAGTTCGCCCAAGAATTCTCGCGCATGAAATATGAAGTCGTCTCTGAGCTTTGGGCACTTCGAAACGTCCAGGTACTGCAAACAGCCTGATTTTTTAGTAATTTGGACCATGTGTTTACTGGTTATATCCGTGTTCGATAAATTTATACTCAAATATCCACTGAAGATTTGAAGAGGAATCCTTTTATACTCAACTCCGGGGATGTCAAGTTCTTCGCCTTTCTTCAGCTTTCTTCTAATATGTCTGGTAGATTTCGTTCCAAATACAAGGCACCACCAAGCAAAACATGAAACGGCTACTATGACCAATTCAGAATGGCCAAGATAGTCAAAAAAAAAAGCCAAATATGTGAGTTCGGGTCCATGAGGTTGCAGTCGCTACGATGGAATTACAAATATACTATATCAACTTCACTCAAACTAACACCTCTTGCCTTTGTCCTTTATATTCACCGGAAAAACACTCAGCTCATATAACCATACTTGATGTTGTGTTTAGAGGGGTTACCTATCTTTCGATTTCTTCAAAACTTCTACTATGGAAGACAGTCGTCGGTAAGTGAACATTCTCTAAATCGTAATTAAAGTAAGCGGCGCAAGATACGCAAAATTAGGTTGAGCTGTGAAATATAATTTCTTTCAGCAACAAACGAAGTGCTAGCCCTTTTCAAGATCTAGAGGCCGACCACATGGCCAAACGTTTGCTCTAAGCATTAGTTTTTACATGAACCCTTTTTTTTCAATGGTGACCATTACGAAATGTCTTGAGATTGGGCTGTCTTTCTGCTCGTTTACCATCCAAACAGTTTATGATTTCGCCGCAACTAAGCTCAACACGTGAGCTGATTTATCATCACATCTCTGTCCAAGCGAATTATTACAAAAGCAAGTGGAACATTTAGTTGAACATAAAGAAACTAGTTTCTTACAAGAACGTGCACCACGATCTTATTACTTATCTACATTCAATGCAGATAAATAACTCAAATATATAATATTGCTTTCTCAATGCAAACTTGTTCAGGCTTCTGTAATAAACTCTCCCCTTTGTCAAATGTATCTCATCCGGCGTTACGTACAGTTCATTTTTTATTTTTATAATTTGACCCTCAATTATTTCAATGCCTACACTATCCCATTCCCTTACCCACACACCGACAGCTCCTCTCCTCATAAAAAATGACCCGTCGTTTACTCTGTTTATTTCAGATTTCCTCATTGAAAAGGTTATATGAAAAATTAACCACAAGCCACAAAAAGATCCAGGCCTACCGTCTTTTCTTTTGAGAACTGGAATGGCATTTAGCAATATTGGCACAAGACTTGCTGTAGCAGAAGCTACAGCAGAAGTCTATGTCATAGACTGTATAACTGAAGGACATGGGACCCTGGACGACAGAAAAAAACTCATGACCGATCTCGAGATTTATGAGAGGGAGTTTAGGGCAGTTGCCACCGAGGCATCGAAAGAAGGAGTGACGCTGAGGCAGTCGAGACGTCACTGGCCTACGTTATAATCAAATCCGCTGTGTGTTGGCTTATATGATTCATGAATAGTGATTTTTTTGTATTTTAGAAATTTTAACTAAATAACAATAAATCAGCATTTTCATTTCATTTTTTGTCTTTTCCTTTTTAAGGGTCAGTCCACAGTTGAAATAAGTATACGCAGACTAAAAAGTGTTTTCAGGTTGAGCTAATGCTTTGTTCCAACCCACCATGAAACACTGCTTTTACTTACATCAACTGGGAACAGGTTCCAACCAATGCATTTTCCTGTTTTTTAAACAATTCTATATATAATATTATCTAAAGTTTACTGTGGAATGTAAAATAAATAAATAAATGATTTCCATAAGAGCAAAAGCATTAAAGGTGTTACATTTAACCTGTGAAATTGCTAGTGAATGTTTCCACGCAGTAAGTCAATGAAAGGGAAAAAATCAGAATAAGTTCTGATGCTCACTTGTAGTCTACTATTTCACAGGTGGGATGTCATGCCTCAAGTGAATTATTCGTTTTATTCCTTATGTTCTCTATTCCTTGCATACAACTTTCCTGTCAAGACCAGGTTCGATTGTCTATACTAGAAGATTTTATAAATAATATTGTGAATAAATGTATTCCAATAGGATTGTCTCTATGTAATTGTCTCTATTTACACCTGTCAAACGTTTTTGACTGTGGGGAAGATGTAAAAAATAGGTCGATTTTCAATGGCCTGTGAACTAAATTACAGTAAGAATCTCAAGGTAAAAGAGTGACAAAACAAGATAATACTTGAGTCATTACGCTTAATACCTGTGAAATAGCGAGTTTCTATACACAACTACATTGTGACACATTGCACTATCTTTTGTTCAGTTGAATTTTCAATTCAAAAGATATAATCAAGATAACAAGAAAGCTTTCATCCATCAAACAATAGTACTGACTATTACGCAATATTACATATTTGCATATTACAGGTAATTAGTGTTTCACGGTTTAAGTATAATGACTTCTATCATCAATAAGATTAGTTACTTTTTCACAGAATTACTCTACATGTACATATACAATTTATAAGAAAGCCTGTACAATGCTGAGAAATGCACTGCTTTCTGCTAGCTATATGCAATTTTGTGCATTGAAGCAATCACAAGCACATACTGCCAGTCTCTTTGCATCATAGCACCGCACCATGAAGCCAGTGACTTGACATGACCAGATTTGGTGTGTGCAATAACTGCTCCTTGACTGCCATGCTGATGTGAGTCTAAAATCATGGCAGACCCATCCTGGTGTACAGTAAATAGGAAAGCACGATCATCTGCAATAATTACACTACATCCAAGCTCAAGCTTCAAAGCCTCTTTGTGGAACAGTTCATCCAGTTGTAACTGTGGGTTTTGACCAAATATGTCCTTTTGGAAGAGTACAGTTTGCACACCACATTCCTCACCTGCCATTACAATTGCAGTTTCAACATCTACATTCACTGGATTGAAATCAAATAAATCTTCATGGATTTGATTTCCCTTGATCATTGCCTCCTCAAATTTACCCAGTGATGCACTACTAAGATTGTTACCCAAAGGCCAATCAAAGTGTGTTTCCATTACTAGCTTCCCCATGGATAGAGCTATGAAAACACAACGAAGCTTCCTGATCTTCCATTGATGTTCGATTGTGACACTGTCAAGAACCATTCAGTCACATTTGGGAATGCAACTGGAGACAGTCCTTGAACAGAGACTGAAACTATATTCTGCTGCACAACTGCTGGTGGGCATTCTGGGGTAACTGCTGGTGGGCATTCTGGGGTAACTGCTGCTCTGGCTTCATCTACAAGAAATTATAAGTTAAAATTTATAACCATTATTTCCATTTAAGTATACATTTTAGCAAAGAAATGTACGGTGAACGTGTATACTGTGTACATGGAGTGTCGTTTTCATCATATACACATATATTTCTTTGTAAAAAGTCATCAAGATTACTTGTCTTAAAGTGTTTATGAAACCAAATGTTCGACCTCCGTTATATTTTAAAACAACAAAATTCAACATTATCCGAGTATCGTGATGCTATTTTTTTTGGAATTCAGTGTAACTAAATAAATTTTTTTCGCCTTCGAAAATCAGTCATTTGCACCAAAAACTGTCCGGGGTCTGGGACCTAGTTTACAACCACGATGACGTCACTGCGAGGACTCGTGTTTATCCGTGCAAGTCAGTACAGAGTTGTATTTTTATAGTTTTTGTGCCTCATTCGCTCGAATCTATCATGTCTGACTTAGAATCAGAGTTATCCACGAACGAAAGTATCGAAAATGAAGACAGTAATGATGAGGACGAAATCAATTTTAATTTTGAAAGTGTGTTCAGACCGTACGAAGACGAACCACTCGCCTTGGGTAATGATCTGGCAGAAGAACAAGTCGGTGATGAGGTCGATGGAGATGGCCTTACAGCAGATACTTTAAGACTGAGATTTGAGAAAATAGTGCCTCTACAAAATTGGTAGGTTTATAGTGTATAATTGTTTATTCGTAAGTGTCATGTCTTTGTAATTGACAATTTATCTCTTGCTTTCAAAGGTGTTCTTGTGGAAATTGCCACGACAATCATCTGGTCCTGAGGGCAGAATTTCGGTGCTGTAAAGAAATGGCTAGTTGCTTGGGACGCTTCACTTTCGAAGGGTTAAATGTTCAATGTATTTTAACACACCCGGATTACCAAGCGATGACCAACAAAACAGTACTACTTCAAGTTGGGCCTCTGTTCACAGATAAAGAAGGCAGACGATACCGTAAACAGGGACACACTGAAAACGAGTAAGACATTAATTCATAATACTGTAGTCAAGTTCTGTCGTTATTACACATACATTATTTGAAATACATATCGTCATTTTATATTTTTCAAAGCATTTTCACCTAGTTCCCACATCTTTTTGTTTATCCAGTTATTAATTCCTTTTTACCTTATAGGTTTATTAAGGCAGTGGCTTATAGATGGTTGATAAGATGGTTGTGTGGATGTATGGGATGGGAGAATACTAGACCTCTTCCAGCTTGTATATATCATGACATCAGGTGCAAATATCCAACCAATGCAACTAAAGGGTACCAATCTGGGCAAGAACGAGCTGCAAATAACAGCTAATTAACACTGTGCTTGCAAAATATTTCTTACTGATTGTTCAATGCATTTTTTCACCTTTTCTCTAAATCTGTTATTAAGTAGGACATTTGTTCTTTGGGTGTCCTTTCATTGGGTTACTACATTTCTTGCATTTCCTGACTTTTTCCTTTGGCGGCTCTATACTTGAATCATCAGATTTCCTTTTCTTTGTGGATGAACACTCCTGAAGAAGTTCTTCCTGATGCTTAGCTATGACATAAAAATAATATATCACACACATAGAATACTCGGCTCTTTCAAATTCATATAACCCCAGTTTTCCCCCCCCCCCCCCCCCCCTGATATGGGATTTGGAGTATTTTTTTTTTAATCCTTGCACTTTTATTTCATTTTGTTTATGGAGCTCATTCCCTAAATTACCTGTTGGTACCAATTTTACAACTTTTTGTTTTCTTTCTTCATAGTAAACCATTGCTTCATCTTTACTTCTTTTCTGTGGGAATTTATTGTTTAAAGGTTCAGGGACTTTGGCTTTATATTCAGTCATTATCTTCTCTAACATGTCTCTGGATGAACTGAACAGTATTTTTTTTCATGTTTTCCACATAATCTAGAATTGATAATTTAACAACCATTCAATGTCAGATACAAAGTAAATCAAGTTATTTGCTATTTGTATCATTTTGCAATCATAGTATATGTGTAGCTCACCATATGTTGGCTCCACAGCTATGTCACGCACAACTTCCTCACCCATTTTGTATTTCGGGTAAGTAATATTGGTGTATCTTTTGCCATCCTTTGACACTTTGGTCATCCTATTGAGGTTTTCGTTAAAGTGCAAACTTGCAAGTATATGTCTACATATTTAAAAAAGAAAATACTTGGTAAGTAAAAAAATGTTGTTTCTTCGGAATTGTCCCAACCAAAAAAATGCTGTATTGGCCCCATTTTATAATGTTGTAATAAATCCCCCATTTTTATATTAGCATTTTTTAAAAGAAACAACCACCCATCCCTACTGTGAACTGTCCCGCTCTCCAAGTACCAGCACCCTGTAAGGCAGAATGACACAATGTTTCTAATACATATACGCCTAACTGCCAGGAGGTTGTCATACAGGAATAGAACATTAGTAATTTAGTGAAAAAGGAATACATTAAAAGACAAAAGAAAAAGTTTAGCTTCAGTGATCTTCTTTTGTTTTTTTAATATAATATTATTCCTAACCCACTAAATCACTAATGTTGTAAATTACTAATTTTCATATGACAACGTTCTTGCAAGTAGGTGTATACGATTTACATATATATCATGGTATCAAAATTTTACCTGCAATTTGTTCCAAGCCAAGAGAAACAAATCATCTTGGGATGCCATTGATTTAATGTGGAGTGGAACCCCTCCAAGCAACTAGTTTGTGCATCAGAGGAAAGCATTTTGATATCATTTAACATTCTTGTTTTGTTGAGTATTTCATGAAGTTTAACATATTCACGGGTACCTATGGGAATGAAATTAACAATTACTGTAATCAATCTGACAATTAATTATACTGACCCCCACGCATGAATATTATTTACGTAGCAGGATGTCTTGATAATGATAACAAACCTTCTTTTAGCCATTTGCGTGGTTCCAACCTGCCATGGTCACACTTAGTGTACAAGGAATCAGGATGTTTGTCATGCCTATTTGACACATGTCTCATGAAAGACTTCCACTTGGCTAGAATAAGCTGTTGGAATCCTTCATTTGTTGAAGTAGCACACCAATAGACATGATTGCGAACTGCTTTTATCCACTGGCTTATTATCTCACATCCTTTTTCTTTACTTGCTTTAACCATTTTCTTTGTAAGTGCCTTTGCGATGTGCCATATGTCAAAGAAATGCCTTACTCCTTGATGAGAGGTTCTGATCCAGCTGGCTATCCCACGGTGACGGTCAGAAATAAATTTGGATATTTTTACCTTGGGCAACAAAAATTTGAAGCATCTTTTCGCCCCTTCCAACTCCATAGCATTGCTGTTTTCTGTTTCATTAGCCTTCAAAACGGTTAAGATATCAAAGGGTAAAAACTGGATAATTTATAATACTACATGCATATTCATTT
Organism: Actinia tenebrosa; assembly: GCF_029948245.1. Lineage (NCBI taxonomy): Eukaryota > Metazoa > Cnidaria > Anthozoa > Actiniaria > Actiniidae > Actinia > Actinia tenebrosa. The sequence goes on from NW_028292585.1 coordinate 4,976,968, forward strand.
TTATTTTTATTTTTAATTTTTGTACCATTATAAAAATATTAAATAATGAAAATAATTTGATAAACACTGTGTGTTCACTGAAAATACTGAAATATGTATAGCTAGCATTTTTCAAAGGGACACACAAATTTGAAGAAAAGCCATTTTGTTTGTACCCTTTAAATTCTCACCAAAAAAGGTATATCCCCAACCCCTTGATTTTTTATGGCAAATTTTAGACCAGAGCCTGGTTGTATAAAGGCTGAATGAGTATGTGTTGGTAAGTAGTTGGATACTTACTTATCTGTTGGATAGTTCTACACTCTTTGTAATATTAATTATCATAAATTAGCTGCGAAAGAAACATGAAAATATAGCACTATTACGCCATACCTGTATCAATTCAAAGTGAACAATTTTTTTGATGGATGAACAAAACATGGTGTACACCCCAAACTTTGCCGAGTGACCCATAGAATCAAATCTGCCATCACCACACCAAGAGAGACAGTTCCATGACTTTAACGCTTCCAACATGTTGGTTGTATGCACCTTCCAATGATGTAATATCACTGGAAAGAGAAACCAGTTTTGATGATAAAATTAAGTCCTAGCTCCATAGACTGACAGTCCCATATGTTTAAATACAAGAAGAATCTTGCTGATGGAGGCACCAGCCATTAGTACAGCAAAACTCAGAAGTATATTCCCTGCTGGGTATTTACCCAGTACAAATGGCTGGCTCCTCCATTTAAAAGGGTTTCCTGTGCAATTTTGACAATGCTGGCTTACAGTAACCATCGTCCCATTTTTATCCATCGTAACTTTGGGATTGCTTTCCTTGCATTTGAAACAAAATAGGGAGAATAGTGTCAATAAAGCACTGTAGAACACAATGAATTTTGGTTCACTTTCATGTGAAGTTTCAGGGTCCACCCTAGAAAGAAGAAAAAATATAGCTAACACTTGTATCACAAGCATATCCTCCACTATTAAGATTTTTGACAAGGATAATGGACCTGTCAGAGAGTCATTTATAGGGAGGGGTTGCAAACAAAGGAGGCTAGGAATTTTTATGCTCCACAAAGGATGGGGCATAGATAGGCAGATGAACATTTTTGGGAACAAATATCAAAGTGCACCAGCCTCCCCCACCTCCCCTATAAATAATGACCAGTCCCTAATTATTATTATTTTCCATAACTACCTTATGTTATTTCGGGAACTGGGATTTTGGTCCTCATCATTCCATGCCGATGATTCATTTTCTGCTGCTTCATTTCCAACACATCCCAATCTGGATCTTCTGGATCTTCATTATCACAGTAACTCCCTTCATCTTCTGAACTGTGTCTTAGTTCTTCTAGTTCGCTCTCGCTCTCAGATTGAGCGTCTTCCTTGGAGCATTCGTCTTCTAACTCGGTGCATACTCGAATATCCTGTCAAGGGTAAGTTACATTTGCTTTTGCCTACACTAGGTAATATAGTTTAACTGTTTTTATCTATATCTATGATTTTTACCTGTTGAAGTTGTCTGTTTTGACGTCTAAGAGCACGAACTTCCAGTTTCATTTGGGCATTCCTTGCTTTGGCTTTTCTAAAAGTTCCTTGTAAGCGATTTAAACTAGCTTTTGACTCTTTACATGTCGGGCATACAAAATTTATATCGTTTAAGTTATTAGTAGATTCTTCGGGCTCGATAGAATCCATCTTCGGAAACTCGTCAGGATTTGAGGTTGAAGGATTGGTTTCTTCAGTTGGCTGTTTAACGGAAGCTAAACTATTCACTATTTGGTCTTTCACAGAAATATTGCGAAGTATCTAAAATAAAAGTAATGATGTTTTGACAAATATTCTATAGGAGGGATTTCACGGCTAAAGAGATAAAAAGTCATTACCGAGTTTGTTGAAAACTTACCTTTCGTCTTTCTCGTGCTGTTGGCATCGTAATTAATGGCGTACCCACCGTGTCGATTGAAGGAATTGCAGTTATTTTAAGCCATGGTTTGGTTCTAAAACTACTTGCATTGACAAGACTAATGTCCGGTCTTTGGACAAAACATTCAGCATGAAATTGAACAGAGCATAGTACAGACGAATCACTTGGCTGCCAGCCGGGCCTGTGCTTTTGTACGAAACGAATCCACGTCAATCTCCTTTGATCTTTGGGAAATTTATGAAAAGAAACGTTTGGAGTACTAGCACTGTTTTTACAGCTTAGGTTACCCGGCCCACCAGCCACACAGTATCTTCCTCCACGCTTTTTTGACTCCGCCGACATCACAGTGTAAGTAGAATATAAATATATCAACAGAGCCAAAGCGACGAGTCCTCACAGTGACGTCACAATGCTCGTATGGCCGCGCGACGGAGCCGGACAGTGTTTGGTGCAAATGACTGATTTTCGAAGGCGAAAAAAAATTATTTAGTTACACTGAATTCCAAAAAAAATAGCATCACGATACTCGGAAAATGTTGAATTTTGTTGTTTTAAAATAAAACGGAGGTCGAACATTTGGTTTCATAAACACTTTAAAAATTCATATCTTTATCAGCTTTTTCTTTCAAACAATCTTTGGAATTTACCTTTATTGTGTGACAAATCCAGTGGAAAAGCTGTTATTTAAAAATCAAGTATTTTGTTATGTTATTTTAGAGTGATAAGAGTCTACAGGATTTATGGTAGGCATTTCTCATATTTAGGATAAATATACAGATATCGCCCAAAAATTTCAATATACACGCACAGCATTGAACTCATATTATTATGGGATTGGGATATAATGTACTACTGAAAGCAAAATAATAATAATAAAACCATAGTAATTGTTAGGGATACACTGTAATGCCGTTGAACTAACAGTAATAGACAGACATACCTTCTTGCTGTTGTCTTAGCTCCAGAGCCACAAGCCTGAGGTCTGTTTCTAGTTGCTTCTGTTTGCGGTGGTATGTGCTCCACCAGCTTTTTATTTGTGACTCTTTCAGAGGGGTCAGGCCAGCTGCTTTCATCGCATCAATGACATCTGGATTGGCTCTTATCTGTGATGCCTTCTGTCTATCGTAAAATAAAATCATTATTTCCTTCTATTCTTTGCTGAAGGTTGATCTTTTCCCTCCTCCTTTCTTTATGGCGAAACCAGCATCTGGTTTATTGTTTTCGTAGTCTTCTTTCAATGGTACAAGGCTAGGAGGTGATTGGCTAGGCAATGGCTCTTGTATAAACTTAATGGAATAAGTGTCCTCTTCCTGATGAGTGCCAACCAATGTATCGGTGTCACCAGATGCAGTCCATTCATCGCCTGTCACTGTGGCACCTGTGTTTCCTGCTATGCAAATGGTTCTCCCAGATATGGCTTGAAGTTGCTCTTTGGATTTTTTCAAAATATTCCCAACACCTGCAAGAGATTGCAAAAGCAATCCAGAAGCATGAGTGTCAGATGTGGGGAACTTGAAACTTCCATATACAGAAATATCTTTCAGGGTTCCTATTCCTTTAGGTACTTGAGCTCGGTTGATATGAAGTTTCTTGCACTTTACATTCTTCATGGACTGAAATGAGAAATCAGTACTCAAGGTGAATGTTATTTTGAAAACTTTTATGTCATTTATTTTAGTCTCAAAACATTTGTGTGTGGGAGAAAGTGACTGACAACAAACACAGCCATTTTAGCCAGTAATAATTTGTTTTAGTAGAAGCATTCTAATGGGTGAAAATATAATAAAGCAGTTATGTTACTTAGTTGGTCTACAATGCACTGGCATGTTTATAATAATGCATGTTAGATAAGAATTGAAAACTGGATACTTAGCGTACCTCTAGTAGTTGGGCCAGCTGTTCACCTGAGACCAGATCATTGCCAACTTTCACCCAACGCAGTAACTTCTGGGATATGTGGGCAAAGTGTGTGTCTAGTACTGTTTTGCCTTCACCTGCCTCAAAATTGTCGTATTCTTTCAGAGTGATGTTGAAGGACTCATTGAATTCAGACAGATAGAGTAAAACTGATGTATTGTGGTAGTGTGGTCCATTGTCTAAAAGAAAAAGGATCTTGGTTTAAATGCTGAATTCACAATAACATGATGTTTTGCTTTTGTGATAGACAGTTAAATTCTAGTTAGACACTGATAGACAGACAGACAAACAGCAAAGGCATACTGAAAAAAACTTCTGCGTTTATATACATGTAAGCTTTGTTTTTTTTGTAAACAGGATCTTTTGGGGTTGATTAACAAAATAGCAAAATTTGAAAGTTTTGAGATATAATGCCCTAGACTTTGGAAGAAGTGATAAATAGGTCCAGTGTCAGGGAGGATGAAAATGTTTGGGAGGAAGCACAACAAGAAAACATGAATTACTTACTATACTGGTTCTGTTAACAACAAGAAGGTTAATGCAGCATTGTTATATGACAAGCATTTTTTGGGGGCCTCGCCAAAAAGATTGTAAGCAAAGAGGACAGATACAGAAAAAATAGTGTAAGAAGCATCATTTGTGTTTTTCTGCATTGACTGTGTTAGTATGCAGATTACCGTGAGAATAGTCATGTTCTTACCTGAGCACAAATAAACATGGAACCTTGGAAAGTTATTTTCCATCCATTTGAATCCTATGTCAAGGGCACTTTCAGTGAACCAAGCATCTTGCTTGGTGTCATCTGACCACAAGTCTATGACTTCTATTCTTCTTTCTGTTTCAGAAATTTGTGCTATTACATAAAAGCCATGGAGCGAGATTCCTCTTTTCCCGTACCAGTCGCGTTGGATTTCTCTAGATCGCATGCATAGCTGCAGTTTCATCTTATAATATATTATAACAACTGCTTCTCCAGGCTTTAAATTATTGAGGACATACCTTCAAAACAAAAAGTGAAATTAAAAAACTGGACTCCAATGGCCCATAATATCTATTATTACTTTCAAATGCACAAGCACAATAAGCAACCTGCAATAAAGCTTTAAATTTCTATAATAAAACAATCAGGACTCAGGTCATCATGTGTTTTACAATTGAATGTGAAGCTCAAACATGAGGAGCCCCGTGCCATTCATTTTGGTCACAGCAGGGGCACAGCGCGATTGCTTGCTAAGGCAATCCAGGTGTTAATTAGCTTACGTCTGATCCAATAGTAAGGACCGTAGTGATTGATGGGTATTAGACTCTTGTGTTAAAAACAAAATGGCGGAGTTGTACACTGTATAATATCTGTCATTAGTTTTCTTTTCGAAGTAACTGGATTATACTTTATTTGGAATATGGCTTTTTTCGGCGGGCTTTACGAAATGTGCTACCAGTACTTCACTGATCACTCCTTCCAGCGCGTAGAGCTCGTAAGAGCTCACAATGTAATGCGTTATGGCTCGATCATCGATCATTTTTCGTCAAGTTTTCTCAGCAAAGCTGGATTCATCGACAGCTTGGTATGCTCTAACTACTGAGAACTGTATTGGCTCTCCAAGAAAGGCATCCTTATCGAGTTTCTTTCGAGTATTTCCCAATGAAATATCGAAAATTAAGCTCTGTGATCTGGTCACTCGTGATGGAAGCACGGTACAATCTTGCTGGTTCTTCCATGAGAATGCCAACAAAGTCAGAGTCGACGAAGTTTACGTCGCTACTGCATTTGGCATTATCGGAAATCTTTTTAATCGAAGGCAGATAACCGAAGTAAATACGATCCTCCATCCAAAAATCCAGGCAGCGATACGATCTATCGATCTTGAGGACTCGATTCTCCCGCCAGAAGTTGTCCCGCCAAAAGTTATCCCGCCAAACGTTATCCCGCCAAAAGTTATCCCTCCAAGTTCAAAATATACCTCGTCTAGCCTGTCATATGCAGAACAGCACAGTCTTCCCTTTTTCAATGAATCTTTCGAAGAGGTAGAAAACTCAGAGGTGACAGGACGTGTGAAACGAAGGAAAACTCGAGCAAAGTCAAACTTCATTATGAAGAAGGTTTCTGATCTCTGCTCGAGTCAGAAGGAATCCCTGGCGTCAGTGCTGGCTAGATGCTGCACTGACGATCCCCAGTCAAGGCCGTCCTTTGCAAGAGAAACCATTTGCCAGGTAATGGACGAGGTTGCTGAGAAAAAGGGAGTAAAAAGAGCATTCGAAGAGCTCATCTCGGACGACCTCTGGGACCAGCGAGTTGCCGAGATGAGAATGCCAGATTGGCAGTTATTGTTTTTAAAAGTCCAGGCGAAAATTTCAGATGCAAACTGGCAATCTATAATCAATTTTACGAAATTGGGAAGGAAAGTAAGTACTGATGCCTTATGATCATGTGGATTTGTTATTGATGTGTTATTTATTTTGTGATCATAATATTGTGTTCTTCCCACCCCTAAACTGTTAGGTTTCGATATGAATCTATAAGGTCACATTTTGCCCATGGCTTAATGAATTATTATGTTTGGTTTTAGGGAAGCTCCAATATATGCATTCTTCCGATCAAGAATCATATGAAGGCCTTACGTTCTTCGATATTTGGTGTCGCTAAACAGATAATGTTAATTCGAGAAGTACCAGATTCTCTTCCTGGGTATCAAGTCAGCCTTGAACAGGCTATTGTGTGGAGTGCTAGGGAGCAGAGACTCCATGGTACCCAAAGTGAAGTTCTGGAATTCCACCTGAAATTAGATGGACGTCCACTTTTTGGTAATTGAGTATCATTATTAGCTTTGAAAGTTTATATTAAATTATATCTTGTATTATTTTGCTTCGAATTTTGTTTTTGGTTTAATTTGTCCAATTGCTTTACTTTGTTTTTATTTACTTTGTGTTGTCTTTTTACCCTTTTTTTTGCTTTTGCCTATTTCCAAACTTTCCCCTCTTAAATGCTTTTTTTAACCAATTTACTGCTAACCTTTGTTAAAATAAACTTGTTTTGAATTTTTTATTGTATCTAAATTGCATATAGGTAAAGATCAAGTAAGTGTTGGCATTGTACCTGGCAACCATCCTTACCTTTCTTCTCAAAGTGCCCTGACAGTCCGCCCATTAGCCATAGCCAATATTGAAGAAAGCAGGTACGATATTATTAATATGGACTTTTAATTTAATATTGAAGGAGTGTACTCAAAGTCATTACTGCTTTCTCATTATTAGGAAAGAAATTAAAGTCCTGGTAAGAGACATTAACAGGCAAAAAGATGTGATCAAGAGAAATGGCATTGTTGTTGATGGGAAACTTTTGCAAGTTAAATTTAAAGGTAAATTTTTTGTTAATCATCATTATTCGTGCTTTTGATATAAATTTATTTCGTGTTAATTTGATTCCTAAAAGACAACAACAGAAACCCTATACCGACGCTGTGTTTTGCTAGAATCATGTGCCTACAAATTCAGTCTTTTAGTAATTTGAAAATTGGCTTTGAACTCATAATCATTAAAAGAATGTGTTAAAATCTTTAAGTAGTCTGATTTGTAAAAGCAAGGGCCATGTACAATGTGTCTTTGTATGTGATTAAGTGATTCTTATAATACTTATAGTACATGTTTCCTTATATCTCCCAACAGTGATTATTGACCATAAAGCATTTTGCCTGTTGCTGTGCAAGAAAGATGATGAAAACTTTCGACTTGGTGGCAAAGGATTTGGTGAATTCTGCATGTTTTGTCATGCACTAAGGGTATGTGAAGTATAAATATTCTAGTACATTATATTATTAACAATGTACCCTAGTAGAATAGGTTTAATCATTGAATCACTGAAATCTGAAAGTATTTTGGATATTCCACACAATTGGTTAAAGCTAGCAAATGAAAGTATACACCGTTGTGGCCTTTTATCTAATGCTCGGGATTGTTCATTCTTTAGTTGACTTAGAATATGATAACACCCATGAGTGATTTGTACTATTGTTTCATTTTGGAATTTTACTTAATTCACAGAGCAATTATTGTAAGCACTCATTTATTAATAACAAATTATTCAATTCTTTGTGTCTTTTTGGATTAATTAGTTATGTGCTGAGTGCAACCTTGGGTCACATCAAGTTTGTTTGAAGCACTTTGCCATGACCAAAGCTAATATTGGAGGGTAGGTTTCTTAGTAGATTGATGGTATAATTTACTACTTTATCCATACAGTATTCTTGTCTAATCAGTGTAATGCAGTGTTTATTTCATTATTCTATTTTTTTTTTTTCTGTGTAAAAAAAGTAGAATAAAGAATAAGTGTCTGTTACTGGTTAATACACACTTATGCTAATCATAAGTATTTAGAATTATGATAAAGAAGTATCTGCAAGTGGTTTTAAATGTTTTTAATTTTTCTAGCTTCACAGGGATTAGAGATGACCTCACCCTTTTATTGGACGAAAACATGACAGCTGTTAATATTTGTGCATTACACTGTGAACTACGAAATATGGAACAGCTTCTTGCTTCCCTTGGTTTATTCTGTCACAAGATTGGTTCATTAGCTGAGTGCAATGCTGCCCTTAAAGAATATGGTCCTCAAACCATGAAAAAAGACAGGATTCGTATCAGTACAAAACCAGGACAGGAAACAATGGTTGAGAAGCACAATGTCAAAGTTGCATCATTTTCAGGTTTTTACAACTAAATATAATCATTAAATATGGCTTAAGTTCTTATCGGAAGCCTTACTTACTAGTAAAAATTAGAAAAGAAACCTGCATGCCTCTTCTAAAAGTTTTTGCCAAAGTGTGTTGTTGAGCTTTTGCTATGTGGTTATTTTTGACAGCTGTTGTACTCAAGACATATGATAGATATTGGCCTCTATAACTACCAAATACACTGAATCCCATTCACCAGTCTGATTATACACTAAGTAACAAAATTGTTGCTCTTCCTATAACAAAGTCATTCACTTATCCATTAAAAAAGAAACTGTCAGTAATCACTACAATGGCATTCTTTTATTTTTTTTAGATAGGGCCTACCGAGAGAAAATTTCTTCAAAATTCGACTGTCATTGTTGAAAGATCATTGCCCCTGCCAAAGCTGAAAGAACATTTCAGAGATGTTGAAGCTGCCAAGTTGTTTGTACTGAACAAGATAACATTCTATCAAGAGCGTGTCTTGGTATTTGATTTGGATTTGATGTTACTTTTTTATTTTCATTTATTCATCTACCATTCATATGGTTTTTCTAATTTTTTCTGGTCCATCTTTTAGTATTTTCAAGCTTTGAAAGACAATGAAAAGTTTGTACGGGACTTTGGCACTCATCAAGAGGAGATCAATATCAAAGATCAAGGTATATGTAATTGCCAAAAATATATTAACTGAAACTCATGTAGCTGTTAGCAAACCAATTCTTACTATTGCACTTTTTTATTTTATTTGCAAGCTGTTGGCAAGAGAATTGATGAGCTGCTAAAGTCATGGAAAGAGAAGGTTGATGATGTGTCCAACAAATTCACTGAGGCATTGAAGCACAACACAAGTTCTAGAAAGAAGCCCAAGAAAAAGAAAAGATTGCAGGCTTATGAAGAAAATGATGTTTTAGGAACTCTTGCTGCTGACCTTGCTCTTGAATGTTATATAAAGGTAACATATAGTACATACATATGATAATGCAGTAGCCCATACTTAGCTAAGTTATTTTAGGCTTTGTACATGTATGTTGCACAAAAATGTTTCAGTACAATTTGCAAGCAGGGAGGTATGATTTCCTTTAACCCGGGATTATCAAATTATAAAGACTATGAGGATGCAAGCCTTGAAATGATCTTATACTGTAAGGTCATGTGTGTCAATTAAGGTTAACTAAAAATAAACCAAGATAGAATGGTTGTGCTCACTGAAATCCACTTACTTTTTATCAAAAGCTTAGATAATTGCTTTTCAAAACAAGCTGTTGTACTCTTACTCTGCCTGTGGGGTGTTGTATTTGAAATTTCTTCCAAAGTCTTATTATTTGTTTGTTATGTTTAAATAAATTGTATATAAATGTGTATTATTTTTTAGGTCTTTTCTGGTTGGAATGATATTGCCTTAGTAATGAGAAAGAAATTGTTCAAGAAAGATGAGGAGCATTTAATTGATTTATTCGACATTCAGGTATTCTGCACACTGCAAGTTTGATGTTACAAAATGGGCATACTAAATAAATATATTCTGTTATATTATTTTGTTCATCACAGTGTAAAGAATGGGGCTTTCTCCTACGGGAGGTCTTTGGTTTGAAGCTTGGGACAGGAGATTATGGGCACATGGCCATTGAGCATGCCTCAATGCTCCTGAGAAACCATCGATCTATTGGTGCCATGTCAACTCAGGGCTTTGAATCAAGCCACAAAGTACACAGGCAACTCTATTTGAGAGCAACATCCCATGATGTTTCAGAAGGCATATCATCAAGTAAGGGGACAAATAAAAAACTAAGAGCAGCCATCAAAGATATAATAAAAGTTATGAAACATGACAGCAATCATTCATTTAGTCATTTTGATCCTAAAATGTGCAAGATGATTTCTGACATAAAGTGGAACAGAGTTGAGCATTAATTTTGAAAATAGACTATGGGAAATAGCCATTTTGAAAATTAACTCTAGTCTGTGTTGTGTAAAGTACATATTCAAGTTTGTTTTCAATTTATGTTGTAAGTGACATTTATTTATCAAACACCCAAATTGGTTTTCTAATTTTTGATGACATGAATTATGCAGGAGAAAAATTAAATGATCTATTTTACAAACTGTTCATGTATGGAGTTAAACAAAAAAATCCTAGAAATTTAAATTATCTCCAAGTAGCAACTGCTGCTGCCATACAGGGCTGTCATATATCATGAAATATTTTTGAAAGTGTTTAACAAATTAGTGTCATGTGCTTATTTTGAGATAGTCGTTTTATTTATTTTACAGTTGATCAAATACTGACACACCAGTATGCTGAATATTTTCTCTTCCTGAGATTGTCCTTTCGCAAAGCACTAGAGTGTTTGAATAAAAGTAAGTATTTAAAGTGGAAGATTATTTGAAAGAGTGATTGTATTATAAATATATTGTTTTTTATTTGTTTGAAGGCTCAGCTTTTCACTTTTCTGGATGTTACTGGTCCCTAAAGCTGGGCTCTGAAAAGAAGAAGATGTGGACGAGTGAAGATATTTGGTGGATGTCACAAATGGATAGTTTGTTGACCTTGATTTTTGGGGTGGATTACCCTAGATATGCATATCAAAAGGCAAAGTCTCCCAGTGGAAGCGTGAGAAATGGAGCATGCATTGTTCAAGAGGAAGATGTACCTTCCTATAAGTATGTGCATAATGAATGGGAAAAGTCATACCAACAAAGATTGCAAGAGTATAAGTCCCAATATGCATCACCCCAGAATCCTGGTCAGAGTCCCAGTCAACATGCAGCTCCACCTTCTCCAGTGTCACGCCAGAGTTCCAGCCAACACGCAGCTCCACCTCCTCCAGTGTCCACAACCACACTAAGCTCAACTAACCCACTCGAGTTATTGTGTAGAAATCCTGGTCTAACTCGTGGACAACTTGCTTCCCTGAACATTCCACCAGTGGCATATATCAAAGATTCTGATATCACACTTGTACAAAATATCCAGTGTAACAATCTTAAAGACCCTTTTTCCTTAATCTGCCGTCCTTCTGAAGCTGTAGTGGACAGGGCTCTAAAGTTGCTACGTGACCATGTACACAGTGGTGGTATTATAGGAGCTGATGACAATCATTCATTTGTTAGCTTGGGAACATTTGGTACTTTTACTGGTGAGGCACTGGAAGTAATTAAATCATTTTGTTTCGCAGCTGAGATCAAGCAAAAAGTCAGAGAAGAGCTTACATGGCTGGGTAGGGAAGACTCGGTTGTTAGAGAGACATTGCTGTCACTTCGTCCGCAGGAGGAGTTTCTTAATGTTAATGGCTTTCTAATGGATGCAAAAGATCTTAGTAACCTGGCTTGCGAGCGCTATGTAGATGGCTACACCATTGACATGTCATGTATGCTCTTTCTAAAGAAAAGCATACATGCATCAAGTATAGCATATCTTCCAAGCCACACATTTACCTGGGCAACAGCAGATCATGAGTTTCTTCTTAAGAAGCTGACTCCAATTATCAGCTTCCAGAGCACAAGTAAACTAGAGAAAGTGATTTGCCCTGTGCATGTTGGAGGGTGCCACTGGGGGATTTTATGCCTTGACTTTTCACAGGAAATCGCATACTATGATGATGGCATGCACATGGAACCACCAACCAACATATCAGCTGCTGTGACAAAGATAATGAAGGTTCTAACATGTCTTAGGCCTTCTATGTCATCCATTTTATGGTCTGGTGGAAAAGTGCCATTCCAAAGATTTGGAATGCCAAAGCAGCCAAGCTCAGGGGAAGGCAGCTCAAGTTGTGGCATTGGAGTCATCTTTGCAGCCAGAGATATCATTGAATACAGGCGGCCAGGTATTCCTAGTTTTAGTTGGTCTTTTAGTGATAGCTCAAAACTCAGGAAGAGAATCATAAATGAACTGATTTCTGCAAGAATTCATGCCAGTGGTCAATAGAATTTATTTTTTTTAGTAAGGCAACCACAATATTTTACATTGCACTCCATATATCTGTGAAATAATTAATGACCAACTATTTTGTTAAATAAGTAGAGTTTGCTAGAGCATGATCCAAACAAAGGCAAGTAGTGGTATTTGCTTTTGTATCTAGTGTTCTGCTCAATGAATATCCACAATTTTGTAAAAGCTAAACAAAACATTGGTTTTAATTGTCTTTCAGATATGTGGCACATACTCTAAAACTACATAAAACATGTATTTTGTTGTCAAAATGTGAGGAATTCATAGCTGTTTTAGCTTTTTATGAAATGTGTTTATACAAATGATGCAATTTATAGCAAATATATATAGGCATCTTAGAATGTACATATGTAAATACCATTGGTACTTTAAAATAATATTTTCAGGTAACTTTTTCAAAGCCTAAGTTTAATATCTGATAAATATTTGTCATTGAAAATTGTCATGATACTGTTGTCCTAAGTGCTGTTTGGCAACGGAAACACTTGGGTGACACGCCTGCGATTCTGTGATACAGATTTCATGACATGCTTCCATGAAATAATATTTTCAGGTTTTTCAAAGCCTAAGTTTAATATCTGATAAATATTTGTCATTGAAAATTGTCATGATACTGTTGTCCTAAGTGCTGTTTGGCAACGGAAACACTTGGGTGACACGCCTGTGATTCTGTGATACAGATTTCATGACACGCTTCCATGAAATAATATTTTCAGGTTTTTCAAAGCCTAAGTTTAATATCTGATAAATATTTGTCATTGAAAATTGTCATGATACTGTTGTCCTAAGTGCTGTTTGGCAACGGAAACACTTGGGTGACACGCCTGTGATTCTGTGATACAGATTTCATGACACGCTTCCATGAAATAATATTTTCAGGTTTTTCAAAGCCTAAGTTTAATATCTGATAAATATTTGTCATTGAAAATTGTCATGATACTGTTGTCCTAAGTGCTGTTTGGCAACGGAAACACTTGGGTGACACGCCTGCGATTCTGTGATACAGATTTCATGACATGCTTCCATGAAATAATATTTTCAGGTTTTTCAAAGCCTAAGTTTAATATCTGATAAATATTTGTCATTGAAAATTGTCATGATACTGTTGTCCTAAGTGCTGTTTGGCAACGGAAACACTTGGGTGACACGCCTGTGATTCTGTGATACAGATTTCATGACATGCTTCCATGAAATAATATTTTTTTCAGTGATTATGAAAAAAGGGCCTTATAAAAAGTCTTCAGGATCTAACTACCAACCATTGCATAGGAAGTAGGCATATACAGCAATCTATGGGTGCAAAAAAGTAAAAGAGCCACAAGGCTAAATATTTAGTCAATTTAGACTTATAAATAATAACCTACTGAGCATGATTTCTCAGTGGATACTAAATAATTTACCATAATAATTTCAATAAAGGTTGCCATTGCCAAAAGTAAAAAGCTGAAAACCACAAAATCTCAGCTGCCAGGGCTTCAGACCAGACAACCTATTTCAGTATGCAGTACATGTATAAGAACCATTTTAGCTCAACTTGAAAAAAAGGTAGTTCTTTTATGTGGGTTCCAAACATATGTAGCAATTATGTATTTTAAAAGTCACTTTTCAATGAACATTCTGACAATTAGTCTTCCATGGCTCGTAAAACTGTACAGATTTGGCCACCAGATTAATTCTATTTCTCTGGTGGCTCTGCCCTGACCATAGCCGACCACCAGAGACGACTTAGAAGAAGCCCTTTTTCTTAGTACTCTTGGAATACTTGCTTTCGCTTTAGCTTGCTTGATTAAATCATCAGCAGTGAGCTCAATACTGCTTTCATGACATTCACTGTTCCCAGAAAAAATCACTTTGTCTTTAACTTCAACAAGGCCTTGTTCTTCCAATGCAATAAAAAAAGAATCTGAATCGAAGAGCTTGTATGAAATTTTCTGAGAGGCTGTCTTGTATGCGGGCTGTCCACAGTGCGACCTGTTTTGAACAGAGTTGACCTGTGCATTTAAGGTAAAAATCAAGTGCTGGAAGAAAGGCGTTGGAACTTGATGCGAGTCAATTCTGACCCATCGCCCTGAAATTAAAGATAAGTGTAAATCAGCCAAAGCTAACAATAATAAATAAGTTTATATGTTTTATAGTAATATAGCGAAGGTATGGTGGCTATTAAGATATCGGGAAATTTAAAATATGAAACTATTAAAAGCACCGTGCAGCATTCGCGTCCTTGTGTTATCAGATTTCCAACAGAGTCAAGTAAATACTTATTCAATGCTTGGGTGGTTTTATTGAATCTGAATAACCGTTGGGCTTTACTGAGACAACCCAAGACTAGCTATATTTGATATCAAAATAAGTCTATTAGCGAAACCGTGACGTCGTCGTTGACAATCCCGTTTTTTTAATTTAAACATATTTTATCGATACAATCCCGTTTTGCTTAGTGACCTTTTACACTTTAGGAAATAACCTTTGAAATTAAAAGAAGTATAGCCTACCTGGTAGACGGGGATGAAATAAGGAGTTCATTCTCTCCACTAAACCAGCAAGCCAAACTTTGTAGTTTTCAAAATTACAACTTGCCGACAAATCTTTGGACTCCGGAAGTGAAGCAATCGTGGAATCCTTGCAGTCTTTAAATACTGGCACAATGTTTTCCCACTCGGTTCCTGGGTGTTTAAGAACGAAGTGTTTCTTTAAGGTGGAGAAACTCTTGAAATTCTTAAGGCAAAAACCACACTCAATTACATACGTTGTGGCCATAACTTCTACAGTGAGTACAAATCAGCAGTATGCAATGGCAATAGTGTATCATGTCACATTCCGTCATATCCGCAACACAATTTTTCTGAGTGGGGGAGGGGTAGGCCAATGATTATCATAACGTCAGATTTAAAATTTTTGGAGCAAACCTACTTTTCAAGAACTTTTCTCTCCTTTAGCTTATAATTCTATTTGATTTTTATTAATTGATTGCATATTGGTATTTATTGTTTGATTCCTTTTATTTTTGGCTTGGTTCTTTTGTACTCGTAGGGAGGGGGGAGAGGAATATTCAGACTCGGTCACCACGCATTTCATTCCGTCAGTGGTATATCGTTGGATCATTTAATTATAATTCGCGGGCCATGCCTTAGCCATGTCTGAAACAAGCTCTCGAAAATCCTCACGATATTATTCAAGACCGCACACGAAAGAAGAAAGGAAGAAGCAGAAAAGGGAGAGACAGAAGAAGATAAATACAGAATTACGTCTTAAGAAGAGAGAAGAGCGACGACACAAGAGGATCAAATTGGATTGTCCATTAGACGGCGAATTTGAAGAGGGCTCTTTAACAAACCGTCGTGAAAAGCCCATTTCTGTACCCACATTGATTGCCAACGTTAATGAAAGTCATGTTGCTAATGAACATAAACAAGGGAAGGTCGATAGACCGAAAACGTCAGATCAAGCCACCACGTGCTCAAATAAACATTCCAAGAAAGATAGTACAAGTAGAGCAAAAAGTGAAGGATCGAGTTTGGAATCAAAGTTTGGAAATTACAGCAGAGGGAAACAAATGGTGACGCTGGCAAAAAAAATAGGGGGAAACTCATCTATTGAATCTGCTGCCTTTCAAAAACCTTCAGGTTGTATATACTTAGCGCGACAGCATTGCCCTTCGTATAATAAACGCCTTAGGAAGGACAATATTTCGGTGACAATACCAGTAAGAGAAGTTGATTATCGATTGATCTCGAAATGTTCAGATATCCCTGTAGGAAGTGGAAGTTTTGGAACCTGTTATCTTGCTCATTATCGCAACATAAAAGTGGCAGTAAAAGAAATGAAAAAGCGAAACCATTCTTTAACAGAAAAAGAGCGGTGCAGAAAGGAAGTGCTGCATGAGGCCAAAGTACTACATGCACTTGGGGATCATCCCAATTTGCCTCTTCTTTTGGGAATTTGCTCGGTCAAAGAGCCTTATTGCCTGGTACTGCAATTTCACGGAACCGAGAGGGAAAACCTAACTCTGGAGAAAGCCATTTATAACAAACTTATGAAGAAGACTCAAGTTGTTCAAGTGTTTCGCGATATTTGTCGCGCTCTTCAATATGTGCACGGAAGGGAATACCTCCACAACGATATCAAATCTAACAATGTTCTTCTCCAGCCCATTGGTGAAACATATCAACCAATTTTAATTGACTTCGGTAAAAGTAAGCTAATTGAGCAGGGAGAGAAACGTATCAGAAGTCAAAATGCAAGTTATTTGGCACCGGAAGTTGTGCAAGGACAAAGAGAAACCATTGCAAGCGATATTTTTTCATTTGGTAAAATGCTGCAGTTAGCTGTCTCTCGCCGAAGTTTTAGAGCGTCCTTTGAAAACCTAGTGACAAAAATAACATCAAATAACCCAAATGAAAGACCCTCAACGGAAGAAATAAATGTTTCGCTGGGCAGTCTTACAGAATAGGAGTAATTCTAGATACTGAGTACTCATTTCGTTATTCGTTTGTAAGTACAATGTTTAATCAATATTATATGCTGGTTTATATGCAGGATGTAGTATCGGGTTCACAAAAAGATATGTAAGTGCTGACACTTAATAAACATATTTCATTGAGATACCCTGTCGGGCTTTATTAAGTTTGCAACACCTTCAAACCACAAGAATGCGAACTTGCGGTCGATTTGCGAGGCCTTCAAATCCTTGCAAAACCAGATTGAACGGGCCGGGGCTCGTCATGAAAAATAAACGACAGTTTTGTTAAATTTAACAATTTTTACAAATTAACCAGACAAGTTATCGATTATAGATTGATATTTTGCTGAAATATCAGAAATATAGAACCTTGCTAAACAACGATTTCAAAATATTATCATATAACATACAAAAGTAACTATAAATGTTTGAAGTTACATATTGTAAAACAATAACAAATGACATCATTCCTGAAGTCGGGTATAATAATAATATAAAAATTGCCAATTATTTAGACTTTGAAAATGACTTTCTATAAGAACGAAAATTGGTGTTTTCTACTAAAACTTGTTTAGTATAACTCTGTTTAGTAAGAATTTATCAACATCAGATTGGTGAATCGTCTGTGTGTTGTATTTTAGCTTATGCTATATAGTTTTAAGTTTTTTTGCTTTGGTCTTAATTTATATTGTTATTAACTGTTCACTGAGTGAAGAGGAGGAGAACTCAAACTCAAAATTTTAAAGTAAAAATGTTACACAGACAATTTTATTTGGTTTTTTACGACGATAACTTACCTTCTGCCGATGGTGGTGCTAGCTGTTCAGAATTCTTCTCAAAGTGTCCTTTCTTCACGCCAACCTGAGATAATGACACACTTACTTCAGATTCACAGTGTAACAAGTCAAATTTCACTTACAATGACTAAAAAACAATCATAATAAAGACAGCTTATACGACTAGGAGGATTGCCATTGACGTCCTGTCCTACCAGACATGACAAAACAGCATTTCAACAGCCTTTAGTTTGCGTATCTACTGACGACATCTTAGTTTTAAGCTGAAGTTGGTTTACCATTCGGTAAATACGTTGATCAAAACAATAGGACATAAAAATATCACGATAATTACTGGTGGGATTGTGTTTAAAACCATACTTTAATTATGCTTATCAGTATATGAATATTAGAAGATTTTAGTCATACGCAAATTGATAGAGGTTTTGTTACATCTTTTGTTCTAGCAGCAAAAATGGTTGGAGATTTTCATTTACGTTGTGGCTCAGTTGACAAAAAATCATTGAACTAAACCAATCATAGAACGAGGGCCACAAGTTTGTTATATACTGACTGTTCCTAAGTGCTACCATCGAAAAACAGGGACTATTTTGTTCAACGTGCAAAGACTCACGAGTTTTGATCTGTTTTTATATCGTTAATCAATCTTTCTAGATGCATAATGTGCCATACGACAGTCCGAAAACCACCGACCTTGATGCGTAAATAAAAATTAGAAATTTATCGAAACTTGAAACAACCGGCTCTCTGGGCTGATCAAGGTCAGGGTATGGATAACTCTCTCTCTCTTGCCACGAAGGTTTTTCTCCGGGTTCTCCGTTTAAAAAAAAAATTAACATGTAAGTTGCGTATTGTGAATAAAGAATGTAGTGGTAGTGCGTGTGGAGTGACCTTAATAAAGAGCCTTTAACGGCAAGTGATGGCTTGGCTGTAACAGAAGATAGTGATGGTGATGATGATAATGGTTATGATGATGGTGGTGATGGAGGTGATGATGATGGCATGGTGATGGAGGTGATGATGATGGCATGGTGATGGAGGTGATGATGATGATGGTGATGGCATGGTGATGGAGGTGATGATGATGATGATGATGGCATGGTGATGATGATGATGATAATGATGATGATGACTATGAGCATGATGATGAAGAAGATAACTTTGCAGCATAAGTACTAACGTTTACGCATTTTCTGAACTCAGTAAACTTCACCTTCAAATCTCAATTTAATAACTCGCTTTAAAAAGTAAAAAGCCATTACGGTGCTGTAGGGGAAACCAGCAAACCTGTGTCATGTTTAAACATTATATCATGTGCTAAAATGTAAAAGCCATTTAAATGCTAAATTGGATGCACTTTGCTGTACTCGTGCTGCGACCGTGTCTGTTTCGCGCCTACAAGGCACTTAGATATCCTTAAATTACGGGGAGCCATTTCAGTGCTACAGTGTTATGTGTTTCATTAACGCGATAAAGTCATAATGGGGAAAAAACCCGCCGTCAAATTTAAAGGTTATGTTATTTAAATGCCGGTGTTCGTGATGTGGCTGAGTATATAGCTGCTGCGATTTGCATGCGAAAGTCGGCGGAATATGAAGCCATTTTAGTGCTCTGGTATGTGATAATGGCGGTGTGCGTGCAGCAAGTACATTCCGCAAGCCGGATACACAAGAAGAAAAAAGGGAATCCATTTCAGTTCTTTAGTATTGTTGATTGTGCAATGTATGCGCTGTGAGTCGGTATTATTTCCTTGCTAATAAAAGTCATATCGCACCAGGGGCGATACTTTCAAAATCTTTATGATATTGTGAAGTTTAGCTGAGGTATTCTGGTCAATTGAAGTGGTCGCGCAAAATTATTCGCACAAAATAAATTCGTTATGAAAAGCTATATAAATGTTTTAAAATTTTTAGAATATAAAAGTTGAAATTGACCGCACTTGGGAGGGAGGGAGGGGGGGAGGGGATGTTTGGATGAGTGCATTAATAGTACATCTTAATTACATCAAGAAAATTAAACTTCAGTCTACCACAACCAATTACTATTCATTGAGCCCTCGCTCCTCGTGGTCAGCACCGATAAACACTGACTTATGAGCCCTCACTCCTCGTGGTCAGCACTACTATTAACACTATTCTGTGAGCCCTCGCTCCTCGTGGTCAGTTATATCTCTAGTTTTTCTAGTGCCCCCACGGTCTAGTTATCTTCATCCAGCGTCTCTTATCGTGTTTATTCGTTTTACTTCGGTGTTTTGATTTCCAGACTTTGAATAAAATACAATGTGATAAAGGTCTCTCAGTTTTAATGGTCATCAATGCTCTTCAGGTTAATCAAGGAATCAAGTATCATCAACAGAAAGATTTTATCAGATTTTAGTAAAACAACTTGACCGGCGTAACTGACATTAGGTTTACTTTTCTTTAGTTATCTTTCATATCAGCCATACTAATGACAATAAAAATTCTTTCATCATGAAGTCAAATGGTTACTCCTTTGCTCAGCCTTAACCTCGGTTGTCCCTTAAAATTCAACCATTCAACCAAAACCCGTGGAATTTTAACCAACTCGTGTAGTGCTCCCGACCAAGTACAGTTCCTTACTATACAATGGGCCTTAATGAAATAAAATAACACATTTGCACACTGTCGAGGCTAAGACTGAGCAAAGGCGAACTCGAAATGGGAGTATTGTCCATATTGTTTTCCCATTTCAGACCGTGTGTCATTCCCTTGAGTATTATTTCTTTGTTTAACGGTTGCACGTGAGAAGACACATGAGTATGGATACAACTCAAATAAAAAATCTTGACACTGTTCTGAAATGGGAAAACATCAAGCCAGTTATAGTCGGGAGGTCTATTTGGGCCGGAAAAAATGTCTAGTTTGTCTATAACAGCGGAAATCAGTCTGGATCTAGATTTTTGGTAATCGACTTATCAGAAAGCGAAGGTATTGACGGTCCGTAGTTAAAAAAATAATGCCGATATGGTGTTGCAACTAAAACGATCGAAAGGCACTTTTAAGGCCCCGTTCACACGTATCCGCAAATTTTTGTATCCGCCTTTTTTTTTACGGATACGGGTTGCGTCCACACGTGTCCGCAAATTTTTGTGTCCGTATCCGCAAATTTTACGAAAACGGATACATGTGGACGGTGAAAACGATTCGAATACGCTGCGTGTGGACGCGAACATTTTCGTATCCGCAAAAAATAATTTGCGGATACAAAAATTTCCGGATACGTGTGGACGGGGCCTAAAGGACAGAATAAAAAGATGTGCAAAATACTGTAAGTGTACATTTATCAAATGAACAAAATACAACAATGAGTTTATGGAAATATTAGCAGGGTGTATTTGAAAATCCAACGAATTCATGCGTCCGCCATTTTGGATTACGAAATAAAACGCGGTCGCCATTTTCCTCCATTTCCACACGCATGTATGCGTAGTTACAATTTTTAAACGTCTAGGCTGGGGAAGATTTTTTTATTGAATCTCGAATATATAAGGTTACATTACCACCATGCAGATATTGTAATTCTTTTCGATGTATTTACTCAAAAGCCGACAATCGATCGGTGTTTATATTCCATGTGAGAGTTCTTAATGTAGATATAGCGTCTTGTCGTCTCAGTAAAAGTACTCTGTCAACGTTACTCCTTTAGACTTCAATAACATTTCTAAGGATTTGAAGATAAAAAACACCGAACGTCTTATACCAACGCTTTCTCCGTTGGCGGGAACATTTTGGCTTTTACTTACCGTCCTGAGTAAAAACAATTCTGTAAGAACAAAAGCAGGAAGGAAAAAGGATTTTAAAGCTTGAAGTTTAACGATAAACTTCGAGAAGAATAGAAACCACGAAAGCTGTGGGTCTGAGGTGCCGGTCTATTATTGTTGTCCTTCCTCAATATAACTTCTGCGACAATATTAAAGAATTAAGACTTTCTACTACAAGCGTATTTTAATCTCCTTTTTGTTCAATTTTAAAATACGTATATGTAAGACGAAAACTGCAAGGATTAAGAAAGTAATTTCTAGAGTATGTTTAGTGAACAGATAAAATGCGGGTTTTCATGTCGACATCAAAGAAATCAAGGACAAAATTGATCATTCAGTTTGCCAATAAAATTAGTACAATATCTATGCTTTTAAGCAATTTTGAGTATAAAAAAGTAGCGACAGACTTCTTGTTTCTCAGGTACTTAAGTCCTGTTAAGTCGGGAAATGGGTTGTTAAATTCCCTTGAGGTGTTTGGTCGGAAAGCCAGCCTATACTTGGCCTTGATAACTTGAAAATGAAACTTAATCTAGCTAACTACACATGACTAGATATTAGCAGGGCCGTAACCAGGGGGGAGCACAGGTTGCACGTGCACCCCCCATAAAAGCTTTTGGTCCGCTCATCTATCTCCTTTTGCTTTAATATTGCATGTAAATGTTTTTTGATTAAATGAAGACCAATTTCCATCTGCATATTGTAGCAGTTTTAGGAATCACTCGCCCATTATTCCTTCTTTTTTTAAAATTTGGTTCTGGTTTGTTTGTTTGTTTGTTTTTTTTTTTTTTGGTTCTGCAAATCATTGACTGTGCACCTCCCCCGCGAGATCCCTGGTTACGCCCCTGATTAGTTGTGCTTTTAACAAACCAAATTTTAATTATTCGGTTTAAAACATAGTGAAACCATAAGTTTATGAATTATTAAACTGATTGGTTCTTATAATATTAATATTTTAAGATTATGCTAAGGGAAATTTGTCCTACGAAAACCAAACCAAAAATTATTATTATTATCTATAATTAAGACAAAAATTGCGAAAGAATATTTATTTTGAGCCTGTTTTTTTTTATAGATTTCTAACTAATCTTCACTAAATGTTTTGTTGAAGATGAGAAATCGAATCGATCTAATGTTAGTATCATTATCATTAACACCACTGCCGTATTCAATTAAATAAATGCTCCTAAGATTCGGTTCAATACGTATTTCTTACGAACTAAATCTTTGTTGTAAAAACTACACATATTAGCTAAAATTAAGCTAAAAAAATCAAATTCGACCTACAACATCTTATAACATTTGGTTAGAACGACCATCTCTTGTTATCAAATGTCGATCGGTTATTTCCGAATTTGAATTGGGAATACTCTTGTAACCTTTGTTGAACGACTGCCTTTTTGAGTACAAAATACCCATATTTTTGTGTGAGCATCTATCCCCAAACCTTTCTAAAGGGACCGCCTCGTTTCTTAAGGCTCGACCATTTTTGAAAAGAGTGATTTCATTTAAAATCCTTTCTCTCTCTCTCTTTAATTTTGGTCTGTTTGTTACTTTTTTTTGGTTTCTTTCCGATCAAAAATCTTGAATATTGCTCGCTCGCTCTCTATTATTCAAAAATGTTAGAGAAAAGGAGTCTCCGAAAAAAAGAATAAAGAAAAAATAAATCAAATAACAATGTCTTTTAAAAGAAAGAAGAAAGAAAGAAAAAAAAGGTAACTTACCAATGTCTTTTGTCCGAGAGCTGACGACTTGGCCGATTTCTTGTTTTTCAAGTTTACGGCACGCTTTGCACGTTTCACGACTAAAGAGCGCATATCTGAAATACATGAAACCAAAATTTACACATTGTGTCAAGTCTTTTTTCTTGTAATGACTTTTTTTAACTAATGCTTCTTAGGCCAGTCGTAGGCCAATTATCAAATATAATATTACAATCATATTTGTTTCCACCAATCATATTGAAGGATGAAAAAATCATTGACCAATCACAGCGCTGGATAATTTCAATTTAACCAATCAGTTTTTTAAACGATAATTAAAAAGTATATGGTTTTAAACTGATAAAGCTTTAATTTTCTAGGCTGAACTTTTCTTTCTAATCATAAGTTTAAAAGTTTATGATTATGAATCAGTTTTTTTTTCTATATATACGAGAAAAAGATTCATGACTTAAATTCCCGATTTATGTAATTGATAAATGCGATGTGGAAGCATGTAAAAGATTTATACAATATTTCTCTCATACATCCTATCTTGTCTTAGAAGGTTCTCGGTAGAGATTGAAGCAATATACCACTCCAAGAAAATGCGTTTTTTATTTAATATTATTATTTGCCATTATATTTGGTATATTTTTATTTTTATCTGTACAATAATCATCTAACAGATTCATTCAAAGATATCCTTGCTTTTTAAAAGATAAAATCTCAAAAATTCAAAATCTAGAGATTAGAATGGCATGAACAATACCATGGGAAACTTAAAAGTCAAAAATCACTGCTATTTTTAGAAGTGAATTTTATATTTTTAAGTTTTAAATTTCAGTAAATTTACTTGGATTAATATTCTACAGTTAAAAAAATAGAAAAATAAATGACTGCATTTGGGAATGCGTGAAAATTAAAATATGTAGTATAGAAGTGGAATAGAAATTGGTATATTTTAGAATTTCTAGTAGCGGAGCTCCTGTACTGCATTTTGATTCGATTTCACTGCATGGTTATTATGTGAGAAATTATCTTCATCTCGAATTAAAAAAAAAAAAGATTTTTTCCCCGATCTTATTTTTACCTTACAGTTTCATTCAAATTGTTCTCTCTGTGACTTCCGTATTGGGAGCTCCGCTTTTAGGCAGTGCCTAAATATATATATTATCGTCACTTACAGTGCGACTACAAGGCCACCCAACCAAATTAAATTTATATTACAAATCCTTTTTTTTACGCTGCAAAACAGATGAATTGATAAATTCTGGTAAACTGTTTCTTGCTCAATTCTTATCATACACACACACTCGTATAAAGTAAAATATATGCTTTTAAAAGGAAAAATATGAAAATGTGTGCAGATTCAATTAAATACTCGATAGTGATTGGCTAATTTGTATGAAAATTTGTCTGGGTAGTGGCCTTAGTTGGTGTAGTCACAATGTATAAAACAGTATTTTGGTAGGGAGACAAGTCAGACTGAGAAACCAGAGAAAATATTTGAATTGAATATTTTCTCAGAACACCAAAATTCGTGCTAGTTGACGGAACTTTTATCACTTCAGCATTAACGTCGCTCCTCCCGTGCTCCACTTTGTTTTTGCAAGGAGTGTTTATTTTTATATTACAATCACGTTATAGAGTGGGTGTCTAGTTATTACTATTATTTTTTTAAAAGTTAAAAACCAACTCATTCAACATCTTATGCAGAAGCTCCTCGCGAGATTTGGCAATACGTAAAGACACTTACAGCTGAATTGAAACAGAATTTTGCGGTGTTTGAGTATATTACGAATATTAAACACTGTGTGTAGCTATATTCGCTGCAGTATTGAATGGTAGTTAACAAGTCATAAAATTCAATCAACTGATCTTAAAATGGAAGAAAATGATTAGACATGCGAGTAAAAGTCATTAATTATTTGCATATGTAATCAAATCTTACGAATTAAACATTTAAACTCAAAAATGTTTTGAATTTTTCAATTTGCTATGCTCTTTAAGACCATAAGATTTTCATTTATTACATTTACATTTTAGTCAATTCTATGGAAAATTAATGTTTGTCACGTGACCCGCCAAGCCTCTAAAACAGAAAAAACGTCATGACAAAATCGGCTATTTCAAGAACGAGTAATCACTCCTAAAGAGAGGTCCGGAGATACCCGAGTGAATCTGAATACATTTATTTAAAACGCGAAAAAAACATTTTGATGGCGGAGTCCAGATGTATGTAACAACCGACTAAAAAGGGAGAAAAGACTGGTACTGAGTTAATAGATAGGTTTCGTATGACGGGAAAACATGCAGTACTGACTTACAGCACGTACACGGTATGAAATACCGTAACATTGAAATGGCTTCCGCTTTGCCTTCCAGTAATTCATCCAATCACAAGTCGTAGTTACGGCTACGGTAGGATACGGTACGACTACAGTATGGCTACGAATTTGCCGCATCGCTGGATCCCACTTGTACAAAAACTCCTTAAACATGTATATTTCTCAAGCGACAGCCATGTTGGATAGAAAAAGAGTTTTTTTCCCCTGTAACTTCGCATTCAAACGCTTTTAGACGGGTTTAAACAAAGAATTTTATTCTCATTAGAAAACAAAAATGGCGGCATATCGTGAAAGAGATCCAAGAAAATAAACTGTGATGGATAAAAAGCGGCTTCGTTCACAACTGACAAATCATGATGCTTGACTCACGGGTAGCCAATCCAATGAGGGGCCGTGCAAAAGGCGTGGTCAATTAATTTTTTTTCGATTCAACGTTGTTTTTTTCCCCCCCGCTATAGTTTCCTTCTATAATTCTCTCAATTTCCTCTTCCAAAAAATTCTAGCAACCATGTTGAATCGGTGGTTGTTAATGCGCATGCTCAAGCCGGTATTTGTAATTTGGATGACCCAATCTCGTACCAGAGCCTTTATTTATTTCTGCGCATGCTCGAGTTTTCGCAGTAAGAAATATAGGCTCCGAGTACGAGATCGGAAGTGTTCAAATGATCGTTGTTTAAAATGATTGCCAAGTAATCTTTCTTTTTGAATCAAAAACAACAGCAACTTTTGCTATATCACAATGTAGAGCTCAAATCACTTTTACCCGCAGGTATCCCGATTAGTGCATTTGCCTTCAGCCGATTTATGGTCAGTTGTAAACGTAATTACTTTGTTGCAATAATTGAATGAATAATAAAACGGTAAAAGCTCTCAGTCTATCTTTCATTTCAATGACAGTCAATAGCAATGAGAACGAATTCCACGCTTTCCAAAAGTCAGGCATTTTAGCTTCAGTAAAGATTCGCAGACTTACTGTGTGGACACACTAACTGGGATCAGTTGAATAAAACTGACCAATCAGATAACAGTAAACAAGACAGAGATTGAACTGATAACAGCGTTAGCCAATCAGATTATCATGTTCTCACGCTGTTATTATATCGATGTGCTATCTGATTGGCTGGTTAAATATATTGAACTAAATGTCGCAATATGATTGGTTAATGATACTAGTTTATCAAAGTGTGATCTTGATGAAGTGGGAGAGTCGTGTCGCGTGTGCAGTTTCCTGTTGCTTACAGAAAAATTGAAAGCGCTCAATCAACAACTTCAGACAGAAACCTTGTTTGGGCTGCCTGTGTTCTGCCCTATTTGTTATCCAATAAGATTTAAAGCTTAATGTCCAGTTTAATTACTGTAAATCAGCTCTAATTAAAAAAGCAATGCATGTAAGTATATAGTTCATATGTGAATCCAGGGGAGAGGATTTTTTTTTTTAATTCACCAATTAATTAAATAGCTGAGTTAAGAGGTTGTCAAAAGAAACAGAAGCCTTGCTAAGTAATAATATAACCATGATTAACCTCTTAACTGCAGTTTCTTTATATCGTCTGGATCAAACACACGTCGTCAAAACCCAGTTGACCTCAAGCGGTCAAACGTAAGACACGTCGTCTGAAATTTCCCCATTACACGCGTTGATATGATCAACATCAACACTCCTGGACTGTTTCTTGTCACGTGGTCTATAAACTTGAAGCTGATTGGTCGATTTTTGTGACGTTTCATTATTACCAATTCGAACGTTCCTAGTCGTATCCGCGTCACGCGATTTACGAAACCTCTTCTGATTGGTCGAAACTCCTGAAGTTACGTCATTGTGGTTGAGATGAGCGATACCTGATTTTTTAGCCGTATTTTGATTGGTTGACTTTCCTGAAACCCTTGGCTGTCTTTTATTTTCTTTATTATGAGAGCTACAAAACCTTTTATTTCTTTGCTCTTCTACATTAAATTCTGTCCTCATTTCTTGCAGATGAAAAGCTTCATTCTCGATTCCTTTTTGCTTAGAACTTCTATTAATATCTCTCTCCATCCCCACGAAGCCATTATTTTCATAAAAGCGAACGTTTTTCTCGGCTGGATCTTGAGCCCTAATGACAGGTGACCTTGTGGTTTGTTTTACGACACTCCATTCTCTTCCTCTCGGATCCCGTCGAGCGTTTGTTCCAGAACTCGACGTGTGCCCAATTAACTCGTCAATGTCTAATATCCTTGGATGATTCTGACCATCTTTTCTATTCTTAGACTGCATATTTCCACCGCGACTATCCAAGTTATCATTGTTTTTCCGCGTTCCCTGTTGGATTGAATGTAAACGAACATTCCTCTTGCTTTTTCGCTCCTTGTCAAGACGTGTACGCGAGCAGCAAGCACAAAAACACACCAAGCGTAGAATTTTTTTGAAAGTTAATCTTACATCCTCGTTTCTATAAGCGTAGATATAAGGGTTAATAGCGCTAGAGCTGTAATGCATCCATTTGACAACTTGAACCAGAAAGTCGTGTTCTGGATGAGATATACAATTACCGCATAGAGAAGCTACAACCGTAACAACGAAGAATGGCGCCCATGCAATCACAAAAACTCCAGTTATCACAATCACGGTTATAAAGATATTGAATTCTTTTAAATCTCCTCCAGTCGATCCCATTCTTTTTCGAGTGCTGGGCTTCCTTTGTGCTTGCCGTCGACCAACTTTTAAAATATATAAATATACAGCAACTATGATAAATAATGGGAAGACGAAGCAAGTGATCAATAAAAGCAGGCTGTATTCTTGAACCCAGTTTTTTTGTACCGTTTGTAAGACTGCCATAAATATAGAATAGAACCATGCAATGCCGATCATGTACCAGTAGAGCGAACGTGGAAGTCGTCGGTGCCTTAGAGGTGCGACAGTGAAGTACAACCTCTCGATGGCGATTGCTGTTAGTTGGAGAATAGAGGCACATCCTGTCCATATATCGAGGCATATATACACCTTGTATAACGAAGGGGTGCAATACGCGTCCATGATAACCTCTAAAGATGATATATAAGTCCAGTATGGCACCGAGAATAGGCCAATTAGAAGGTCACTAAGACCCAGACCGCAGATGAAGATATTGGTTGCTGTTCTAAGCTTCTGGTTTATTATAAACGATATTACAACGAGCCCATTACCAAGGACAATCGGAGGGATGAGGATTCCGTAGCACAGAGCTACAGCAATGGTGGTTCCTGATCTTGATAGTGAAATGACATCACACTCGTCGAAGGTGCTATTCCCAGCAGAATTTCCCGTTTCCATAGCTCACTCTGACAGATGTAGGAAATATTTCAATCGTGAGGATCCGAGGCACTTAACGCCAGGATAACCCCTTTTACTGCCATCTCTTTGTAAAAGGATTTTGATATAAACAATATAGCGATTAAACGCATCTAGTTTTCTTAATATGCACTTCATTTGCTGAGAACGCAACGATCCTTGAAGGTTTTTGTGACATTGTCAAGTGGATTATAAAGTTGAATGTTCGTTGAGCGAATCGAAATTTGAATTTCACGCATGAAAATACCAGGGATTATGACATTGTTGATAGTGCATGACCTTATACATACATCATTTATTCATTGTCTATTGAAACTTACTGCATAGATTGTGTGCTATTAAAGCAGGAAGGGGGTGGCTCGGATAGGCAGCAAGGGGCCATCTGCCGATTTAACGCTCTGTTGAAAAGATGAATCGTTGAGGCGTTAATTGAAAAAATAAAAAGAATTAGATATAGAAGTATGATTTTGATCGCTAGGGGTCATTGTGATGCTAACCTCCTTCTGGTAACGTAGTTAGGATCTCCTTGTGTGGCACACATTAAGGACAAGATAGTTCAGCTGACGCTTTTGGATGGACTTAAGCGTATATTAATGATGGTTTTGATCGCTAGGGTCACTGTGATGCTAACCTTCTTCTGGTTACCTGGTTATACGATGTCTGTGTGTGGCACACATTGAAACATTTCACAAGGACAAGATAGTTCAGCTGAGGCTGTTGGACTTAAGCTAAGATTAATGATGATTTTGATCGCTAGGGACATGTAGTATGATGCTAACCTCCTTCTGGTAACGTAGTTACGATGTCTTTGTGTGGCAAATATGAAAATGTTGATGATGATGGCAATGATTGTGACGATGATAATGATAATAATAGTGTTGCTGAGGGTAACGATGATGATAGTGATGATGATGATGATGATAGTGATGATGATGATGATGACTGACGATGAAAGTATTGCAAGAGCAGTATAGTACAGCAGTTCTTGGCGTCGTCCTTAGTGTAGGCGCAGGCAAAAGAAAACAGACCGGAGAAAAACAAAGATAAATCATCAAGACAATGAGTAATACCATGAGTTTAGTGGAGTCTATCAGTGGTAAACCAAGTAAGACAGGAAATATGGAATATTATTACGAGCATGCGCAAAGACTTATTTCGTGTTTCGTGTACTTTTGCCGAAACCACTCGACCCTAGGCCTCTCTCGTTCATTCCTCATTCATGTTTGAAAAATTACGTCGGTCGAGCGTGCGCGTGCTATGAGATCCAGTGTACATCGAGAATTTTAAATTTTCAGGCATTTTACAAGTCGGTTTATGTATAATTTTACAATAACTTACAAATTTCTCGCGCGCTGATTGGTTATTTTTTATCATCAATAAGAGGACAGACAGATAAAGCTGACGTCAACGAGCGCGCGCTCTTTCCGTTGGTTGTTTTGATCAATAAAAAATGAGAAGTTTTTATCGTTTTTCTTATTGTAAAAAACAAATAGACATCAATTTTTTATGTGTCTGTCCTCTTATTGACAATAAATTTCGTCGTCACATTGTCAAAGTAGAGTGCGGATCCACTCGGCTTCGCCTCGTGAATCCATGCTACTTTGACAATGTGATGACGCAATTTATCGTCAATAAGAGGACAGACACTCTATTTGTTAAGTGGAAAACATACTAAGTATATTGAGTTCAAGCACGTACACGGTACGGTATGCCGTAACATTGAAATGGCTTTCCATTGTGTTATTTAATGGCTTCTGACCATATATGGAATCTTTTGTTTTCAAAATGTCTACAGAAATCTTTGATACGCAAGGCGCGTTGTTACGGTTACGGTAAGATACGGTACGACTACGAAATTGCCGTATCGTTTCCCACTAGCATATACGAAAATCACTCCATGGAAACTATATCTTCGACATTCTAACACATCAAAATAAATCCAAGTTTTAAGTGAAACTACCACCAATCTTAAGCTATTAAAATCCATATATCAAGATATCGGTTAAGAAGTCTAACACATCAAAATAAATCCAAGTTTTAAGTGAAACTACCACCAATCTTAAGCTATTAAAATCCATATATCACACGCAGTTAAACGTTGTACAATCATTAAAATTTCAAGATGTTCTCGTGTCGGTGTATCAGAACTTCTTGGAACAGCCCGCCAAAGATAAGATTAGAGAAATAAATAGGGAAACGTGATACCGCTGAAGCACTTCCGTGATCATGGCTTGTTTAGTGCTATAGGATTACCTGACACTTCAAAGAGATAACCGGCTGAGGCCAGAGCCATAACATTTGTTTTTGATGAGATATTGTGTTAAGGAAAGAAAATATAAAGATGATAGATAATAAATTGATAGCTAAACTTGGTAAACACGGCGCTTAAGACAATGAAAAAGTGTCTGGGTATCTCGTTTCGGTTTGGTAAAGTTTTTCTTAAAATCACTTGAATTTACGCGGTTCTTTTCCTAATCTTGGAGCTAAGACTGAGCTAGGAATATTATACCGAAAAAACTTATCTTATTTTCTATCTCACACACACTATTTCTCTCTACTCCGTTTATAAACAGATTCCACTTCTTATTTTATCTGCTTATTCTGGTTTCCTTGCTACAGATTTTTTATACGATTCTAACTTCTTTAGATGGAAAAATAGATAAAATTTTCAGTGACTTGAGAATATCGGAAATTAAAAAAAAAAAAAAAAAAAAAAGCTAATAAAATTCTTATGTTACACTTCGGATTTCGATTCAACACCGATACAAATATCAAAAGTAATTAAATTCTTGCCGGAAGATTATACTAGAGAATGATTTTTGGAGTGACATTATTTTAATATTGTCAACGAAATCACTGAGCTAAAAAGGATTTTGTATTTAGGATTAAAAATATAAATGCATGCCTTGGCGCGACAAAACGATCACTAACAAAAAAAAAAAAAAAAAATCCTGAGAACGTTTTGGCAAACTTCTGTAAGTTTATAAAATATATCTAAATAATGTCTTTTTATCTTTTCAAAGTTTTTTTAAATTATAGATAATCAAAAAAGCCCCTAGACTAAAACTTGCTAAAATTCTGATATCTTAACAAATATTTCCAAAGAACTTTCTTATCATTAAGTCAAGGCGTTATGAATTATTTTAGAGTTTTTGGATAATCTCTAAATTACCTTTTATCGATAAAAAAAATTCAAATTTTTCTTCACTTCTGAAGTTGACCGCTTTTTTTCTGGAACTTTTAAAACCTTGTGTGGTCTCATTACGTTTCGATTAGTCCCTGAAGTTTTTAAATCGAAAATGACCAAGTAATGACTTTTAAGGTAGTGATATTTCCGATAATTTATAGTCTTTTCCTTCTGCCTGGGGTAATGTTGACTCGAGTTCCTTTGGGAAGCCATTCAACTGTTCTGTCATCACGCGTCTGTTTTGATGATTCCTTATTTAGATTTAAAAGATAAGAAAAGCCATTTTAATGCAGTCTATGACGTAATGTTATCACGAGTCATCTCTCGTGGACTACTTAAGAGGGCAGATTTTCTTGAGAGGCTAATAAAGCTAAGCTACTTGTGGGATAAAGTAACTAAAACGCAAGTTTTAAAAAGATTTAAGGAAAAATTGTTTTTATTAGAGAAGTCAGCTCAGAGCAAATCTGACAGCGTCGAACAGTGACACCTTGACGGTTTACTCCATTTCTACGAAAAAAATGTCTGCAATAAGAGCTCGAACGTCATCGCTTATTTTTCAAGAATCGCCAACGAAGGATAAAAAAGCGAAGACCGCCAAGGGAGGAAACATGACTCCGATAGATTTAATTCTTCTTTCGCGAGACTTTTTCTTGATGAACGGCGAACCTGAAGAAAAGTTGCGCCTACGAAAAATGTTTCAGGGCTGTAACGTGGACCAAATCACAGCAACTGGGGTGACGGCACTCACACAGAGCGCATTGGATGGACGGCTTGAAAACATCAAGCTGCTTATCGAACTTGGAGCGGATGTAAACAAGAAAGACAGATTTGGGTGGACCCCTCTTCACTATGCTGTAAGCGAAGGATACGACCAAATTTGTCGATATTTGTTAAATCATGGGGCTAATGCTCGGATTGAGAACGCTGAGGGTGAATTCCCTGTTGAACTTGCGGATCAAGAGAACATTGCGAGTTTAATGCTCGATGCTACAATCAATATGCGAAGACTTTCAGTCGAGGACTAAAAATATTTCCCCCCTTCATTAAAAATGCAAATAAACTAAACTTTTGAAGGATTTTTTAAAACGCGACTCTCAACATGAGAGTGGAAGACTTACATTCCAATTGAAGTCAACGTTCAAGTGTTTACGAAGGACAAACTACGTCATCGATGGCATGGTTCAGCCGTGTTTACTCGCATATAAAGAACTCAAGAAGAACTAAGGCCAATATTGTAAAAAGGATTGCACAAAAGGACAATTCATGCATATAAAGATATATATATATATATATCTTTATATATTAAATAATGTAGCTAAGAAAAAAGAAAAGTTGTAAAAAAATTTTTTAAAAGAATTAAAATTGTAAGCTTTCTACTTCGGGTTTTCTGGAAACCCTTGCAAATGTTCGCTTCTTTGTAAAAAAAAGCATAAGTAATTTTTGATACATTTTGAAATAGTTTCTTTTTCAAAAAGTTCGGAATTCTCAAATGAGTAAAGAAATTTTTCATTTTAAAAAAAATTTATTCAGCTAAAAGTATTTTCAAAATTTGGTGAAAAAGCTTGAGTATTGAATCAGTTTTTCCGGTACAACAGGAACTACAAGAAAGTATGCATCCTATAAAGAGGATTTCGAATTTCGTTGCGACTTCGCGTGCAAAATCCAATGTTGTTTCTACAAAACAATATTTGTTAACAATATTTGATAAATAAAGTTTTTATCTTAGACCTATCTCTTCGCTCCCTCTTTTATTGAAGTGTTATTTGGCAGGTTATCAAACGAATGGCTTGTCGTCGTGATATAGTCAAGCGCGGTCTGAAAACATTTTAAAATTTGGTCTTTGAATTATTTCAAAAATTATTTAACTGTAAAGGGGAGTTAAAACGGAAAAATACTGGTTGGTTGTCTCTGAATCTTCACTCATTTTCATGGGTTTAAGCGTTTGCTTGAGAGTTTAGTGAAGTGACCCTGACATATTTGTGCAGCACTCGATGAATGAGCATTTCCAAACCATCAACCTGAGCTGTTCGTTTACATTTGCATGTGATGGAATTTAAAATATTTGCGTGACTTTAAGTTAAACATCAAACGATAAGTTATCTCCAATGATTTACCGAGATGATGAAAATTACGATGGTGTTCTAACAGCTGCGAATCTTGTATAACCTAAGGTGAAATCTTAAGTTATCACTGGCTTCACAAGGAAAATTCTATACGAGATACGGCAAGGCCGTATGCAAACGAACTGCTTCAAGTCCTTCAAATTCCTAAATTAAAATTCCTACAATTTAAAAAATGTTGAGGCAAAAAAAAACTCAAACGATGAAAACCGTTTTCTTAAATAATTCTTTAAGTTTAAAATTAAAAACATTTTTGTCTGACATTTAAAAAAACTTGCTAGTTATTTTGAAAATTTTGAAGTTAAATTGTTATTTTTAGTGAGAAGGAAATTACGAAACCCAGTGAGCTTGACCATTCGTTTTTTCTTGTTCCCTAACGCGTATTCCATCACGTAATGCTTATTGAATTTAAGACAAATTTTATCATAAATTTCAAATTCATATTTCTCTTCAAGTACCAATTAATATTCGCGTCAATATAGATATCGAAGCAGTTTAGCGGCCTTTTCGCTTCGATGTTTTAGTCGTCTTGCATGAAAAAGCCCATAAATGTACTTGAAAATAGCGCAGCGCAACCGTGACGTCATAAAAACGAAGACAAAGGCGAAATTCGGACAAACAAACTTACAAGTTTACTTTCAGCAGATAATTTTCACAGCCGATCGCAGTTGATCTTAGTTTACATGGGTTATTATTATAACTTTAAGTAAAAATAATAAAATCGGTTCGTATAATCCTCGTAGCGGTTAAACAGAATGCAATGTTT
This sequence comes from Actinia tenebrosa, assembly GCF_029948245.1. Lineage (NCBI taxonomy): Eukaryota > Metazoa > Cnidaria > Anthozoa > Actiniaria > Actiniidae > Actinia > Actinia tenebrosa. The sequence goes on from NW_028292585.1 coordinate 5,011,935, forward strand.
GTCCGAATCTTTAAGCTATTTTTATATTCAGTGCGCTGCGCGTATTATGATAAGATGAAGCAAACAAGAAAAAGTTTTTACCGATTTCTAAGGTTCTATTTTAACTACAGATGAAATTTTTTTCTTTCCTTGCTTATTTTTCTTTCCTTTTTGTTTTCCTCTCGCTTTCTTTCATCTCGCTTCGCTTCTCACTCTACTCTTCTTACATTTCCTTTCCGTTCCTTTCTTCTCTCTTCTCTTCTTTTGTGTTTTTTCCCCTCATTTAAACCTCCTTATTTTGTTCTATGCGGCTCTCACTTTCCTCCATCTTTCCTCTCTCATTCCTTCCTCTTTCCTCCTCTCTCTTCCTTAATTCCTTCCTTGCTTGGTCCTTCGATCATTATTACGTCGATCTACTGAGATTTTGAGGTTCACAAAATAACCCTTTCTTTGCACTTTCCCCTCAAAAACAGCACGTTCCTGTCACTCTCGTGCAAACCTTCCGGCTCCAACGACAAAAATAAATCTAAACCAGCGGCCCGAGATGAAGTAATTCTAAGATTACATATCCATAAACAGTTTTTGTATTGCATATAGATAAGATATCTTACTTTATCTAAAAGTAAATTTTACTGCGTGCCTGCACTCGAAGCAGTCGTGAAATTATTATGATCTTTATGTGATAGCGATGTCTTTCCTGTTGTGTCACTTGTAATAGCAGGGCGACACGCAAGAAGAAACATAAAAATGATCTGTCGTCACTTGCTATTAGGAGCCAAAATCTCCACAAGTATCTCAAACAAAACGCATTGTCCAGCCACAGGTAACCCAAACAAAACAAACGGGTAACCCAAAAATGCATTAGGCGCTTATATCACTGTCAGTAATGATCGATCAATTTACTCAATGGAATGTGAAGCTTCTAATCAATATCGAATCTGAAAAATTAATGCATAAGTAAGACAAGACAAAATAAAGAAACCGATGTTGCGAAGCAGATCGGATTTAGGATAAGCTGTAAATACAAATCATTAAGAATGCCTTTGTCTTCAAGACTATGAGTCCACTGACCAAAAAGACTGCGGTCCCACTATCAATAAAACAAAGGAAAGAAAGAAGCTTCGTGATTGGATGGTTTATATTTTAGTCATGTTTGATTGGCTTAGACATGAAGCCAATTAAGTGTTAGGGAAACACAGTAAATTCCGTCCTGAGTTTTACATTTATTTAATTAAGATGATATTATTTATACTTTTATTTTTTTAAACATTTAGTTCTATTGTGGTTTACAAGCTTTACTTTGTTTTAATTCTTTTAAAGCTTTCATATCTTTTTCAACTTTAAGCGTTATAGTATTTTATTGAATATTTTAAAAATATCTTTAATTTGATAAAATAAATCTTAATATTGTTTTTAAATCTTGGGATATTTTTCTCTGCTGGCAGGGGCAGCAAAAGAAAAAGAAAAAAAAGGAGACCGTCAGCAGAAAAGGGATATTTCCTGTTCATTTTACAGTATTGTTTAGTGGCAGTCATTCATAATATATTTATTTCATATCCCCATTCAAACTATATTTTCAACCCATATTTTCAACCTTTTTTGCAGCACCAATATTCTAAATAAAACAGCACCACAGGGTACCCACGAGTAAAATGTCTGTATAACACAGGGAACCCAACTTAATCATTATCGTCATGATCTCACCGTGCTTAAAATTCCCTGCAGACAATGAATCCGTTTATTAACTGCCCTGTCTACAATTAATAATACCGCTTACTTTCAAAAAATCGGAAGCCAACTAACGTACTAACTTCCTTACCACAGCCAGCCCATCACTACGACTAAAATATCAGATTACTGACTACTAACCAGGCCATCATATGCTGCTCTCATCCATGTTGCCACTGCAACAGCACCAGGGTCTGGATTCTTCAGATGCTCGGCACTTACATAGCTAGAGCGACCAGCCCTGGCCTGCATGTGAGCAGTAGCCTGGGCACCATCTTCAGCAGCCTTCGAGGGAGAACGAGATTCAGAATAAATTAAGCACCAATAAACGCAATGATATCTTATGCAATATTTTATTAGAAAATAGTGTAACTTTATTCATGTGCAACTTGTAATATCTGACTTTTTTGCAACTTGCAGAAATCTTTTCAAAACAAGCTGCAATGCAATTTTGGGGCGTCCAGCCTGCAATTTTTTTTCCCTGCAAATCGAGATGCATGAGAATTTGCTTGTTACATCGCCTTAAAAAGAATACGAAGGAGCGAAAATTTAATTTACCTTCACTGCCAGCTCTAAAGCATCCAGAAGCTTTGTTTCTTTACTCTGCTGCTGTTTCAAGACAACACTAGCAGGGTTTAGAGCATCTATCTGTAAAACAGCATTACAAACTGCCTTTATATCAACCATTGAGTGGTAAATCCAATTAGATTGATTTATTTATTAGCCATCTGAGTTTGCAGTGCATTGTTGGACCGTTTAAGGAGATGAAATAAATGCCATTTTGGAAATATGTCTGGGTGGTCTTATAATCGGGGCGGGGGAACTCATAACCAGGGGGTTCATAATAGGGGGCTAATAACCAGGAGAGGGGGACTAATAATCAGGGGGGGCTAATAACCAGGGGAGGGGGACTAATAATCAGGGGGGGCTAATAACCAGGGGAGGGGGACTAATAATCAGGGGGGGCTTATATCAGGGTGGGCTTCTAATCAGTGGAGCTCATAATCAAAGGGGTGGGGGGGCTTATAACTGGGATTCTATGGTGTTTGACTTGCATTTCAGCCATTGCCAGTACTGGCCTGCTATTTTGAACCCTGAGAGTCTGTCATTAATTATACTTACCATAGTTCTGTCACCAGGTTCAGCACCCCCGTATCTGTAACAAACAATAGGAAATAAATGTAACTTATTCAATGTTCAAGTTTCAGAGTTCTAACCATGTAGCAAACTATAACAACCAGTACCTCATTATGGACTGCACGGCAGCTTCAAGTCCTTTAGACCATGATTGCAGGGAGGTGTCAGTTTTTAGTGCTGATGCAACACCAACGAGAAGCAGACTATAAAACTGAAGACAATAAATAAATAAGAAGTTTATAATCAATTGCAAAGAAAACGAAGATTGGAATAGGGTGTCAGCCTTCCTCTATTTCAAAAAATGGTTGGTAAAAGTTTTGTTTCATGTAGACTGCAAGCTAAGTCCCTCTATTTCCCTGGTCACTGTCCATCTGTCTGTCTGTGTTCATGGTTGAGGAAGATTGGTTAGGAGCTCCCCCAGGGACTTTTGACTTGTAACCAATCTTCCTCGACCAATCGACACTGGACAGACAGACAGACAGTGACCAAGGGAAATAGAGGGACTTAGCTCACAGTCTATGTTGCATGTGGTATGCTGCTTTTTGCACTTTGCTTATCAAGCTTGAAATGTATATCCATAAGTAAATTAATAATTCAAGCAAAGAAGAAAATGTGCCAGGAAAAATGTGTAGAAAAAGTTTGGGAAATTTTTATATTGTTGTGATCTTTAGGTGATTGATTTAAATTGTCCATAGTGTATTTCCAGCTTGGTATGCAACATGCAACAGCGGTATACATAATGCCATTTTCAAATCTAGATGCTGTACTTTCCTGCTATTGTTTTGTTATATAAAAAGCACTCACTACAGCATATATGGTCCATACAATCATTTAAAATGTTCCTCTTCCATAAAACTTTCCTGAGGTAGCAGGCATGGTGCATTGTGGTCTAGCTTGAGTACAAACATCTTTGATTTACCATGCCTTATACGGTGCTGTTTGTATCCAAGCTAGACCATGATGCATCATGTTTACCAATGAGTAACTTACCACTCCAGAGCTGCCTCCCATACTGTCCTCTACCACATTGGCTATAGCTAGTAGTGTCTCATGGATATGATAACAGGCAAGACCTGGAGAATCTTTTGACCCTAGGGCTTTCTTGATGCCTTCCATGGATTAAAAATTTAAAAAAAAGATGAAGTCATTTATAACCAAATTCTCCAATTCATGTGCTTAAGCTTTACTTCTTTCTTCTGTTTTGTTTTGTTAAGTTTTGTTAGTATACAACATCATCATCATCATCACCATCATCAGTGTCGTCATCATCAGAATCATAGTCATCATCACCAACACCATCATCACTCACAATCTTCATTGTCAACATTAACATCAATATCACTATCATTATCCCCATCAATCATCATGATTGGTCATCATCACCTTCAGTCATCATCATCATCAATCATCACAGTCATCAGTCATCATCATCATCAGTCATCATCTTTATCAGTCATCATCATCATCATCATCATCATCAGTCATCATCATCATCAGTCATCTTTATCAGTCATCGTTATCGTCATCAGTCATCATCTTTATCAGTCATCGTCATCATCATCAGTCATCATCATCATCACCATTATCATCATGTTCAACACCATCACAATACGATGTGCTTTATTTGTACCAGAGATTACAATAGGGAGAAATATAGATATAAGTACATTTACCAAACAATGGTAGAGGTTACCTAGAATAACTATGAGAGCTAAATGAGCTTAGGTAACATACTAACATACATACCGTCTGCTCCACGTTTTAAAGTTGATCCACAGTCTCCATCCCCTGATATGTTATCCAATTCATTCAGTTTTCCCTCAGCAGAAATTATAGCATCTGTGACTTTACTCAGGATATTAAAGACACACTGACCTTAAAAGACAAAAACACTTTATTGTGGACAATAATTAGAATGCAAGCAGTCTCTCTTTTGGCCTCTTCCCATTTTCCTTTGCCAAGCAGGGATTCAATAGGACATAAGATTAGTGGAAGGATAGATGGCAAAGATGGATGAAAGTATGGATTTGATCAATGGGGAAATGGAGTGGAGGGATGTTATAAATGGATAGTTGTAATGATAAATGGGATGAATGAATAAATAGGATGGAAGAATGGGTGGTAGGGGTTGATAAATTTGAATGATGGAATTTGAATAAGTGGATGAATGGGACTAATGGATAGGATAAATTAATGTAATTAGGATGGAATAAATGGAGGGTTCAAAGGATTGATAGAACAAATGGAATGGAAGGATGGATGAAAGGAATTGAATAGGATGAATGGATATTATCGACTGACTGAATTGAATGCTACCTTCAGCATTTAGCTTTTCTGTTGTATGTTTCTTTTTGGCACTGTCATCATCCTTCATAATGTCAAACTCTAGAGGCTTCTTATCGTGCCGCAGAAACCCGGTTGCAGCTGAAATGGATGCTCTTGGCCAGGACGGCGCAGTGGTTTCGCTGTCTGCATTTAGGGAAATGTATATTTATTACAATGGAACGTTTTGTATTTGATATATCCATCAAATGTAATGCAATATTTTCTATTTTCTTAAGACGTCTTCAGCATCCCCTTTGCACATTGGAATCCTAGCTTTTGATCACAGAACCAAATATAGAGTTTCAACCATGGTTCAAGACACTTAATGACACACCCAAACTATCTCCTCAGACAAGGCCATAGCCACCACTTGGATAGTGATCTGTTTTTTTAAAGAAGTGGTCCTGATTTTTTTATTTATTTGTGTAATAAATATTTTTTACAAGGTGAAAAGATGGTTCTGAAGGAAAAAAGTGGTGCAGTTGAATCTGACCAACCATACTGGTGACTAAGGCCCTGTCAGATTGTTTAAACTGAAATCCACTGTCTTACAGGATTGATAAGGACTATTTATCTGTTATAACTTCCCTTTTAGACTCAAAATTATGACCACCAACTTAAACAAGTTTAAAAAAGATTGTCTACTATGGGAAGCACCGGTGGCGTGTGCTGCTAATGCACCACCTCTCACCAATGCGGCCTGAGTTCGAGTCCTGCGCATCTCGATGTCATATGTGAGTAGAGTTATTTGTTGGTTCTCTCCTGTGCTTTGAGGGTTTTTCTCCGGGTTCTCTGGTTTTCCTCCCTCCTCAAAAATCAACTTCTAAATTCTAATTCGATCTTTGGGCTTTCACCTAGTTGGAGCCTAACGTGTTGTGATTGTCCCACACTGTGATACAACAGCGAAAAGCTTTGTAGATTTAGTGGTGGGTGCAAGTGCCAGCGACCCCCCCTGACCTTTTACTTTGGTTAGCCATAGAGGTTCCTATATTCGCTATACGGGTACATGCCACCAAACAGGGTATGGTTTTAGTGAGTCTACTCTGAAACAGGGTATATAAAATGACCCTTGCTCTGGAACAGGGTAACTATTTTCACAATACCAGAACAGGGTTTGGTTTTTAGTGGTCTTAATCTGGAACAGGTAATGAATTTCAGCGATTTTACTCTGGAACAGGATCAGGGTCCAGAGGCCTCAGCGGTACATCCCTACCCTAAACAGGCAAGAGTACCCCCCCTCCCCCCAGGATGACAGCAAAGTTTTCCACCCACTCTTTTTTCAATTCCTAGAGATTCCTCTATAAAAGCTGAAGTTGGTTCATTTGTTTGTTTAATAGTTTTTAAAGCTCATGCTCAACTCACCTAAACAATGAGTCCTTGTTTTGTCCAAATGAAGCAGGGTAACAGACACTCCAGCCATCTCAATAGAGGTCATCAAAGTGCCACAGTACACCCTATCCACTGCAACACCTCTAGTAGACACTGAACAACTATCACAATACAAAGGCAGATCACTAATTCTTAAAAGTGATTGGTTTTACATGTGTAAATGTGTGTGTTAATCAAAGCCTCAATTAAGGGTGGCATATCACTAGTGCTTTCACCTCATGAGTTTGATTTCTGGAGTCTGCATCACATGTGAGCAGAATTTGTTCGCTCTCTCCCTTGAGTTGAAAGTTTTTGTATAGTTTCTTCTCCAGTTTTTTGTCCCTCCGCAAGACAGTACCTAACATGTATGCTATAGTTCATTTCCATGGGTGAGTTAGCCAAGCCCTGACTTTGATCAGCCCAGAAGTTGTTTGAAATTAAGGGTCTTTCAGAAAAAAATTAAGGAGTACGTACATTATAGGGGGTGGAAAAAAATACTAAACTAAAGGAACGTACAAGTATTTAAAATGGAGCTGAGATATAGAAGAGATAACTAGCTAAAAACTGGTGTGAGCTGCGTCGGTGATTCTAATGAAACAGTAATAATAAAAAGGTAAATTTAACACCATGAAAAGATGAAAAAACTTTCTGACGTTTAGGATGCTAGTCCTTCGTTGGAGTAAAAGAGGGATATATTTCATTAATATGAAATATGAATCTGATCAGGCTATGGACTACCCTAGTGCTGCCAGTGCAATATACATCATGACAGCTCCATAACATTTCTTACCCAGATACTGAATGGTAGCTCTGGCCACAATATTCATCTCCAAGTAAGAAGTGCCTCCAAGATTGTTGATAACCAGAGCCACATGATCTCCTGTAAATAATACATACCGCGTGAATAGTGGTTAATGGTAACCATGACCACGTGAATAGTGGTTAATGGTAACCATCAGTGTTACCATGGTAATAATCACAATGAAAGCCACTTAATCCAAACAATTTCAGCACGAACCATGAATTGAATATAAGGCTGATATGGTTGCCTATATGCATAAGACAGTGAAACAGGATGCAATCTATGCTACCTCATATGCTATCTGTGCACAACAGGGAAATGTGGACTATTTTGCATTTCTTTTATTTTCCTCCATCCACAAAACCAAAAAGTGTGTTGAGAGAATATAATTCTTTGGTAAAGTATTTGATTATTCATGTGTCTTCTCATGCACAACTATGAAGCAAAGAATATTATATTCTCTTGGGAATGACAACATTATTTAAATGTTGCCATGGAAACTGCAAAAGCAAATGCCAACCAAGTACTGAATTTTTTAGCCCCCTCCCCCCAACCCCTGCGCTGGAGAGCCCTTTTTCCCTCTTACCTTCTCCCAAGTCTCTCTCTGAACCTCCAGAGAGCCGCTATGCAGACTATGATTTTTTAAAATAATTATACCTTTTTGTAATGTCATCTTATGGATTGCATCTTCCTTGGTGTTTGTCATATGTTCTATCATAGTCTTTACAATGCTATCTACTGGTTGAATCTGTACAATATTTTTCAAGATCATGTTAGTTGTATTGTTCGGTCATGCTTTCGCATAACAATTTTCCAAAAAAATAATTTAAATTCATGAGTATTATTTCTTCGTCTAACAATGGGGAAGAAACATTTGGGAAGCAATGTTGTATGCACTGTAAATGCACTGCCTTTCTCCAGCGTCCTCATGGGTTCGGTAACTGGAATTGTCTTAATTATTATTTTGCAAGTAGAGTTGCTTATAGGTTCTCTTCTGTGCTTCAAGGGTTTTTCTGAATTCTTCAGTTTTTCTCCCTCCACAAAAATCAATAAATTTATTATTACCACTCTTTTCACTGCAACGCACTGATCGAGACAACAATATTGCAACAGGGAATTTGGTTATCAAATAAATTGGTCGGTACGTTTATAAAATATAAAGGTACCAACCAATTTATTTGATTGAAGGAAGTGTATTACCCAATTTCCCTGTCGGGATTGTTGTCTCAATCGATCAGCTTGTAGCAATGAAAAGAGTTGTAAACTATAATTTGATCACGGAACGAAGGCAACAGGTTTCTTAAACATTGGCTATTAAGTGCTACCCTGGTAAAATAAGAATGATACAGTATAACTATAAGGAATTAAATGTTTGAAGCCTCTTGCCATGATATATTTTAATAAGGGATTCGTACCTTAATCCGTTTAACTCCTGGCTCACCATGGATTCCTGAAAGGCAAAATACAAGCTTGTATTAATTAATACATTATCATTATCATCATCACCATCATTCATCATTCATCATTCATCATTCAACATCAACATCAATCATCATCCATCATCATCAATTTATTGTCTTCATTGTCATAATTTAGTCGGATTATCCGTAACATCCTGCTTATCATCATCATTATATATAAATCATCTGATATCATCAGGCATCATTATCATCATTATTATCATCAGTATCATTCTCATAATAATCATCATCACCATAATTATCGGGTCATAATGATACAAATGATCCCAACATGCAATGACTCACCAAGGCCTAGTTCTATTTCATCTTCAGCCAATGAGAATGATGGGCCTGAGCCAGGAATAGTGCAGGGAGAGAGACTAACACTCATTGTACCTAGAATCAAATAAAAGTATTTTTTTTACTATATAACTCATATTTTATGACCATTACTCCCTGTAGGCCATAAGGGGGCTCTTCCATGAGGATTGCCCCACAGACACTACCCAGGGGGGGATCCAGGGGTATAAATTATAAAAAAATTATTGTAATGGAAAGTTCACATTTTTACTGATGACCCTCCCATCTGAAGCCCCATCCCTCTTCCAATAAAAAAACATACCTTTCCTAATAAACTGAAAACATTTTATTTTATTTTCCATTGTACATTTTCTATATTATATGCTTTTTTTTTCCTTTCTAGTCATTACATGCAATTTCCCACGATGTAATCTCAATTGTACTTTTCTATATATATGTGTTTTTTTTGATTATATGTTAAACTTCTTTTTTTCCTTTTTCCTTCAACTCCAGAAACCTTGTAATTATTGTTAACTGTGTAATCTCCCACGATGGGCCTAGCTCTTGGAGAGAACTCAGAGAGTTAATATTTCTAAATAAAAAAATAAAAAAACATTTTATCTGAACAACCTTTCAATATGTTTACACTTAATAAAGTTTTCAAATTCAACTGACAAGATATTTTTACCCTTTTTCCTGCCTTTTATGGGTTTCCTGTGGTATGGACACGAGGTACCCTGTAACAGTCACCCTCCTTATATTTACCATTTACAAAATAAAAAATTGGACCAAATTTGCTTAGACCTTTAAGATCTCAATAACACACACCACTGCTATGTTCAATATTTACAACATACCACATGCAGCTCAAATGTAATTTTTTACAGAGGGAAGAAAACCAGAGAACCAAGAGAAAAAAACTTATGATATTAGGAAGAGAATAATAGTTTGGTTTGACTGACTTACCCATGGATTGAGCTGCAGCTTTGGCAACAGACACTATCTCTTCAAGACTCTTTCCCTCTTCAGCCAACGAACCAGCGATCTTGTTTAGAGGAAAACAAATAATATAATATATTATATTAATTTTATTATATTAGATCACCACATTATTTTAAATTGCTATGTGCTAATCAAAACAAACATCACAGGTTTGTACGAATCCCCTAACTAATGACAACTACAAACTGTCCCTAACTGGAGTGTCTCTTTAGTTCTCAATGGTTAGCCCATCACAAATTTGCAGTCCCCTTCCCATCAGCAACTGGTGCAGATCCAGGAATTTTTCAAGGGGGGTGGGGGGCACCATCCAGGACTTTTGTCTAGGAGGTGGTGCACCTTTTGCTTACAAACTCAAACACCAATATTGCAGTAGATATCAGCTCATCTAGTGGGGTGCGCTCCCCCTGTACCCCATCCCTAGATCCACCCCTGACCAATGTATAGTTATAGTTTAATATCAGCGGCTCAACCTCCATCCCCCCCTAACCAATTTAAATCCTGGATAGGTCACTGCCACAGCAAGCATTGCAAAGAAAACATTATCAAATGTAATCTTATTAATAACAAGTTATCGTAGGCTTCAATGTGTTAGGATGGTTATAAAATAAAATTGAGGGCGCTATATCTATATGCATATATAAATCAATCACTCTCTCTGTCAGCTGTGCAGTTAGCCAACCAAAAATGTATTAGAAACACAAACCTTATGTATCAGGAGTGTTCCACACAGCCCTCTTCTTCCCGCACTTTTATCTTTCGTAGTAAGAGCACAGTCTTCCCCAACCACTACCATTTCAACCTTCAAACCCTCGGCTTTCGCGCGTTCTGCAGCAAAACCAAAGTTCAACCTGTCTCCTGTGTAGTTCTTGACAATAAGCAATGTCCCACCTTTATTCTTTGTACCCACGGCTCTTATGGCAGCAAGGATGGACTTGGTGGGCGGGGAAGTAAACACAGCTCCGGCTACAGCTGCTGTTAGCATTCCTTTCCCAACGAACCCAGCGTGGGAAGGTTCATGGCCGCTTCCACCTCCGGACACCAAGGTCACTTTACCAGCTTTTCTTAGGTCTTCAACGTCATTTCTTATAATGACACGGTGGCCTTTTAGTAAGCTTAGGCCTGGGTTGGCAGTTACAATGCCTTCGAGAGCTTCGTCCACGGCATTTTCTGGTCTGTTGATGAGTTTTTTGCTGGAATATTGCGAAGCTACGTTCGCCATGTTGGAAGTGTTGCTTTTCTTCTGCGCAGATGGCTGACAAATAATCTGCTTACCCCACCACCGTCGGGGAAACAAAAAGCTTTGGAACTGCGTGATGACACGATTCATAAATCGCAAGGAGTCAAAATTAAAGCGTTTTTGCTGAGTCAAGCCATGAGGAAGATCTTTTGAGTTCATATATCAACTTTTGACGAGCTTCCCAAGACTAAAAAATATAAGTTTGGGCTACCTGTGGTGAAAATTGTTGACGCGCGAAAAACGAAAAATAGTTTTATCAACGCAAAATTACAAAACTGACAGAAAGAATTGCCAGTTTCGATCTCAAAATTGGGAAAATGATGTACATCAGAATCTGACACTTACAGAACAACCTATTGCGGACCGCCTATATACCTCTCCCATAGGCTTTGGCTATAAACTTCCTGATCACTGTCGTCCTTCGTGAGTTTAGTTTTACTAAACGCGTCCCACATGGAAAGGAAAGAGTATGAGTTCAAAGCAATCGGGTGTCACAACATTATTTTGAGTATGCTGGTCATAGCAAGGGGTTAATCATCTACGGTGTAGGGGCCGACTAACCTCTCCCTTAGGTTCTTACCGAGCTTCCTGATCCGAGTCTGTAAGTTGTCGGATAGCGGTGTCTGGGCCGAAATCTCCGGCGTAGCCGTAAATGCTTCGCGCTGCCATACGACGGTTAAGCACTCGATGTCTGGAAGTATGGTCCTGGTTTAATAAATCAAAAAGGTAAAATTCCTAAGATCCTGTTTCCATAGCCGATGAACTTGCAAATATATCAAATTTACTATGATGAACTTTGAGTTTAGTATTAGTTTTACTTAACGCATCCCAAATGCCGAGGAGCGGAGAATGCGTGGAAGGCCATAAATGTCGCAATCAAAAGTTTGAGTTAGCTAGTCATAGCAAGGGGTCATCTATGGTCCAGGGGCCGACTAGCCTCTCCCTAAGGTGCTTGCCGAGCTTCCTGATCAGTCTGTAATTCCTCGGATAGCGGTGATCGGGGTTGAAAACTCCGGCATATCCGTAAATGCTTCGCGATGCCATACTGCGCTTCAGCTCTGCGTCTAAAAATTATTGTCCTATAAGTGGGAATAATCCCAAAGTCGGATGGACTTCTAAATAAGGGGAATACTAAAAACTACTAAAAATACTTCTCCAAGATGCCACAATTACGTAGATTTACTTGCGTTTCCGAAAACTGTTCCGTTTTCGCCGTTCACACCGGAAAAGCCTAAACAAGCGTTTTCAAAAAATTTCACTCTGTTGGAGTGCAAAACAATCACTTTCAGTGACTGAAAACTGCCGTCTTAGTGTGGACGGAAGGCCAAAACCAAAAGTAAAGTTGCGCTGTCAAATTTATCTGTATTAGGGGTCGTACCTCCCATTCCAACCAAGAGGCCATTGAACAATTCCTCTGGATAATATTCCCTATATATTAGGCCCCGTTTACACTAGCGATTTTTGCGGCGATTTTTGCTGCGATTTGTTTGCAATTTTGTCCATAATAAATAATGGTAAAGAATTTATTCATTTCTTTCTTTCTTTCTTTCTTTCTTTACATTCATATCTTAACAGGAAGCTTCTTCACTTATAAATGTGATTTTCAAGAAGGTCCTGATAAATAAGATATTTTTACAATAATATGCAAAAAGAGAATTTGGAGGTTGAATATCGAAACCAGTTTTTTTCAGGATACCAAGATTTTCCTAGACGAATGTCTCTTTCGAAAGATGAGACAAAAGATTTCATATTTCCGAAAATTGCAGCAAAAATCGCCAGTGTAAACGGGGCTTTAGAAGAGCGACCCATGTTAAGTTCGATTCCTATAGTACTCGGTGCCGTATGTGATTAGTGTTGCTTGTTGGTTCTGTGCTTCGAGGGTTTTTCTCCGGGTTTTCCTCCCTCCTCGAGAATCGATATCAGCTTCTAAATTTTAAATTGTTTCACGGTTGTAGAACTGGTCAATCTTTTGAACCAATGTTAACTACAATTATTTTTTCATTTCATTTATTTATTTCATAATTTATTTATTTTCACAAAGGCTCACTCTGTGCTGGATTCAAATTTGCAGCAATATTAGTCCAAGTAAAAAGAAGTGTTTGCCGTCCGGATTTCTGTAAGAAATTCTTTATTTACAAAACCCAGACAAATGCCATGTTTTTTTGATTTACCATTTTCCATACATCGGTTCACTGGTCAAACACAAAGCTCTCAAGCAAGGCGCCAAGGTATTTTCCAAGGATTATTCAAAATTGAACCTTGCAACCTCGACTGAATGCTTTGTGTTTGACCAGTAAACCGATGTATGGAAAATGGTGAATAACTCTTAACCCAATTGAGAGGAACTGGGGTACGAAGTGAAAGTAACGCCTGTTGTTTTTTGTTTTTCCGATTTTTACAATAAAAAGCAAATAATGATAAATCCATAGGCGGCCCCCAAAAAAATGAATCGGGCGGGGGCGATAAGCATTTATGATTTTTTTTTTTACTTGGGCTTACCACACGAATCTTCTTCTTAAAAATAGACTTTCATTTCTCAAATTAAATGTTAAGTTTAGTAATTAGCCAATTCTCTGAACGGCAATTAAGTATGTTATCCTAGCTAATTCGGAGGCTTAAAAGACTAACAATAGCTTATAATTAATGGGAAGCAAACTTCAACAACAACTTCCCAAATCTTCGAAAATTAACAGGTCGTTTTTTTCAAGCCAGAAAAGTAGTATAGGGAATGGGGGTTCCAGCGCAATCTCAACACGGGCAAGACCCGCGTCAAAAATCCACCTACGGACAATCCCCACTCCAAGTGTGGTTGAGGGCAACAGCGCAAATATGTTAGTCTATATATGGAGTGCGAAGAATGTAAGAGAACTTTTAAGAAAGAAGCGGACTTGAAGAAGCATTTGAAAATGAAGACGAAGTGTATGAGCAGTTATGATTGTGGATGTGGTAAGAAGTTTGAGACTAAGGTTAAATTGTTTTGGCATTGTCAGGACTGTGAGTACGACTACGACGACCTAAAAAGTGCTTGGTATTAGGTATAAAATATTTCCTATTATATAGATGGAATCCCAAAGCAACTTCAGCACGGTGTCAATACCCGGTAACGGTGAGATTGACGTTAGACAGTTTTGGCGTCAGTCAGAAAGGAAGGTTAAAAGGACTCTCCGAAAAGGTATAGAAGAATTAGGAGCCCTGAAAGCGAGCATAATGGTAGAAGTAAGTTTGTCAAAAGACGAGGTAATGACGACAGCAATGTTGCGATCAAAGTCGTTAGTGATATTAGAATCCACGAATCTGGATAGGTCACTCAGTGAAGCCTTAGAAGCAATAATGGAGTCGCTGTCTAACTACACGAAAGAAGGATCGGGTTGGACAGTAGAGGAGGTTGAAGGAATAGAGATAAGTATAGCCAGGTACGTACCCATACGAGGGGGGAGTTACGTACCGCTACCAACGTGGGTAGAAAGGAAGAAGGCTATTGTAAACGTGAAGAATGAAGACAATCGATGCTTTATGTGGGCAATCAGGTCTGCACTGTATCCAGCAGAGAAGGATCCCTGTAGGACAAGTAAGTATCCCACAGATGATTTAGAGTGGGATGGTGTGGAATTTCCCATGCAGTTGATAGACATCCCCATATTTGAGGAAATAAACGATCTAGCAATTAACGTTTACGGAGTCAGAGAGCAGACGATAGTACCGTTAGTTCTGTCAAAAAGTAAAGGAGAGCGCGTACATTTATTCTACCACGGCGGACACTACTCATGGGTTAAACACATTAGCAGACTATTCTACAGACATACTAAGCACAAAGGCAAAAAGTACTTCTGTGACTGCTGCTTGCTGTCATTTACATCCTTAAATGCCCTAAAGAAACACGATGAGATCTGCCGCGGAGTCGAAGAAGTGGCGCAACGGATCCAGATACCCACCAACAAAGAGCTTTCATACGCAGACCATCAAAAGCAGATGCAAGTGCCTTACGTGATATATGCAGACTTCGAAGCGTTGATAACTAAGGAAGAGCAGAAACGTGGTGCCACGAATAAGGTAGGATTACACGAGATCTGCTCCTTTGGTTACATAGTAGTCAGATCAGACGGTAAAGCAAACCCTCCTGTGATTTACCGAGGTAAGAACGCAGCTAATGAGTTTCTAGAAGCATTGCGAGAAGAGGAGGGGGAGATTAGAGAACAATTAAGACGTCCAAAGAAGATGGAATTTACCAAAGAGAACCAGGAGGCTTTTAACAAGGCAAAAAAATGCCACATTTGTCAACATACGCTTCTTCAGTTTGGAAGACGAGCCAAGAAAGCGTGGGATGAAGATGGAAAGTATCTAGGAGAAGCTCATTTTAAATGCGGGAAGTATGCTAAGAAAGGTGAGAAGCCGGGAAAGCCCTCCACGCACTGCATTCACTGCCACAAAGCATTTGTTGAGGATTTCTATGTGGATAAGGTTAGGGATCACTGCCACATCACGGGTAAATACAGAGGAGCGGCTCATTGGAAATGCAATATAAACTTCAAAGTAAATCCAGATATGGAGATTCCGGTGTTCTTTCACAACCTCCGCGGTTACGACTCCCATTTGCTACTACAAGGAACAGACGGCTCCGACGTCAAATGCATACCCAACAACAAAGAGCGCTACATGTCCGTAACTGTGGGTAAGCTAAAGTTCTTAGATTCGCAGCAGTTTATGGCGGACTCCTTGGCAAACCTCGTAAAGTATAACACCAACTTTCCCATTTCCAGTCAATACGGCGCGGAAAGGAAAGGAGTCTACCCATACGAATACATGGACTCCTGGGATCGATTCAAAGAACCCCTACCACCCAAAGATCGCTTCTACAGCACCCTAAACGAGTCTGGTATAAAGGATGAGGAGTACCAGCATGCGTTAGACGTGTGGGAAAAGTACTCCTGTGAGAACATGGGTGACTACCACGACATCTACCTAAGGTCTGACGTAGTGCTGCTTGCAGATGTTTTCCAAAGCTTCAGAAAGATGGCTATGGAATATTACGGATTGGATCCCGCTAATTTCTACACGGCTCCTGGGCTCAGCTGGAGTGCTTTGTTAAAGAAGACAAATGCGCAGTTGGATCTCCTAACGGAGTACGACATGTATCGGTTTATGGAAGACGGTATTCGTGGCGGCGTATGCGGACCCAGCCGACGTTACGCCCGCGCAAACAACCCCTTAGTAGAGCACGACCCAGAGAAACCAACCACATACATTTACTACCTGGATGCGAATAACCTTTATGGTTGGGCAATGTCACAGTACCTACCTGTGAGAGACTTCGAATGGGATCCAGTGAAGCCGATAGACTTCTACATGCAGGTAGGAAAGGAGGAAGACAAGGGTTACGTCTTAGAAGTGGATCTGGAGTACCCAGAGCGCCTGCACGACGAACACAATGAGTTCCCCTTAGCACCAGAAGCGATAGAGATACCATTTAAGCAGCTAAGTCCGCTGCAAAAGCAAATGTGCCCTGGTTACAAACCGTACAGGAAACTAACTATGAACCTGATGGATAAGAAGAAGTATGTGGTACATTACCGCAACCTGCAGTTCTACGTGCGACACGGAATGCGCGTAGAGAAGATCCACAGAGTCCTAAAATTCACACAGGAACCCTGGATGCGCCCCTACATTGACTTTAACACGCAAAAGCGTACCGCAGCGAAAAATGACTTCGAGAAAAACCTCTTCAAACTGATGAACAACAGCGTGTTCGGAAAGACAATGGAGAACATCCGCAAGCGCGTAAGCGTAAAAATAGTCAGCACCAAAGAGGAAGCAGAAGCATACGTGGCACAGCCAGGCTTCGTTAGATACGTAGAAATGCTGAACTTCTACGTGATTCACATGAAAAGGGCAAACCTCTTACTAAACAAGCCCGTTTACACAGGCTTTACGGTGCTGGATCTATCGAAGCTGCTTATGTACGAGTTCTACTACGATAAGCTTAAGCCAAAGTACGGAGACCGCTGTCGCCTCCTGTACACAGACACCGACTCCCTAATTCTAGAAGTGCAAACGGAAGACGTTTACAAAGACTGCCTCCCCGACATAGACGAGTACGACACCAGCGGTTACCCGAAGGAGCACTTCCTTTACTCTGCGAAGAATAAGAAGGTAATTGGGAAGATGAAAGACGAAATGTTAGGAAAACCCATCGTGGAGTACGTGGGTCTGAAACCAAAGATGTACAGCGTGCTAAAGTTAGACGGCGTAGAAAAGAAAGCTAAAGGCGTAAAAAAGTACGTGGTTAAGAAGGACATTACGCACGAGTCCTACCTCAACGTATTACGAACACGCAAGGAACAGCGGCATAAGATGAACAGCCTGCGCAGCTATGGTCATCAGATACATAACGTCACGCAGGAGAAGGTGTCACTGTCTGCATTTGACGGTAAGCGATGGATGTGTGATGACGGAGTGCATACGATAGCATTCGGACATCACACGATAAGCAGTTCTTCTTTGACGAACCCACGCGTGGGACCATCATGAAGATAATACAAGATGGGCTGACCCTTCTTAGCTATCGCACTTCGGATCTGGTAAGTTTCCAAAGACCAATTAGGATCCGTAGCTCTTTTGGATCCTCCTTCTAATTCACCCGGCTCATAGAGATATCGAACCGTGACATTACCTAATTTCTTTTCATGGGGGAAGACCGCCCTCGAACTTCTGATGAAGGACTTGTGTTCCACGTGTTTCTTTTTTATGGCATCCCTGGGTTTCATTCCCGTAGCCCTGGCCGCCTCGTTGTTCGAAGCTGCGACGACCTGGGGGAGCCTCTGAGTCCATTCCCTATTGCGTTTGGAGGGATCTTCCAGCTCTTTCCAATACTGGTATCCAAAGAGACGCTCGGCCAGGGTCTTATTGAATCTTTCGACAATGCTTTGACCCCTGTGGTACTCTGCTTTAGCTCTTCTAATCTTAGTGTCGTGGTCTTTCAGGGTCTTGGTAACCACGCCCATAAACTCCGTCCCCGCATCCACTTGCAGCAGCTTAGGCCATTTCAAGACGCGCTTATAAACCCTACCTAGGGCTTCTGCGACTTCCCCAGAATCCTTGCTGGTTATAGGTTCGGCGTCCTTGTATCTGCTTGCGATATCGACTACGGTCAAAGCGTACCTATAGGTCTTCTTTCTCACCTTATCGTGCGGCAAGAAAAGCAAGTCCGCCTGATGAACTTCATTGGGGGTATTTACGGTGAAGCTGGGCCTGGGAATGTACTTAGGCACGGGAAGATAAACCTGCCAGAGGGTTTGTTTTTTCAACCAGTTCTTAGCCGTTTCGTCTGATACCCTGGCCGCGGTCGCGAGTTTCTTGATAGCTGACGCTCCTTTCCAATAGCCTTCAGGCCCATAGTAAATCCTTTTAAGTTTGTCCTCTACGCGGCCCATTATATGAATTCCAGGACGAGATTGATCTTACGTCCGTTAAAATCCACCGTCTTTCCGTCCACTTTAATGGTGATGTTTATGCTTTCTACCAAATTAGATAAGTCATAGCTCAAAGAAATGGGAGTGTATTCTACTGGGTCAAATGGATTACCTTGGGGCAGAAACTTGGACATAAGAGAAGACTTTTCTCCATTGTTGTAACTATGGACCAAGTCGCAATAGACTTCATAAGAGGATGCGACTTTCCATTTCACATCATATGTACTGCCGCTATTTATCGTGGTACTAGTAAGGCCCAGGAGTTCTACCAATGAACTGTCCTTTAGATTGGCGCTCCCATTATTTTTCTTGAATGTCATTTCATGGGGCAATCCTGTGGTAAGAGTGTATCCATGCTTCGCTAGCTCCTTAGCCAGTGTTATGGGGGTGTAATGGGAATCTGGTATTTTTGGTTTGGTGCCGGAAGTTCCGATGACAAAGCCATTAATTAAATTATACCAAGAATTGTACAAAGAGCAACTAACCAACCGAACCTTACAGGCTTTGATGGGAGGATTCAAATACGTGGTAAAGTTATTCTTGTCGCTTTCCAAAAAGACGATCATTATATTAGATACGCCAAAGCCACGCCTCCGGCCAGCCCTGCGACTCCTACAAAGACCAATTCATTGTCTTTTTGTTTCTTAGAAGGCTGGTAGTAATTCTTGAACTGAGGCTTTTTCATTCTAAAGTCGGGGTGTGCTTGCGCATAAAGTTTGAAGGCGTAGTCTGTGTTTTCGAAGTTCTTGTCTGCCTGCATTTTGTCTTGGTAGTTCTTGTCCAACCAATCCCTGTAAGCTTGTCTTTTTTCATTCCAAGCTGCAACGTCCCTTTGATATTTTTCCAACGCTAAGTCGTGTCTCTTTCTTTCGGCGGCACCGCTTTTATCACCTCTGACTAATCTATCCAAATACTGACCACCATAATTAGCTCCCGTAAATGCTAAAGCTGCAATGACTCCACCTGCGACTAAGCTAACCATTATACATTAGGTAGGTACTTTTCCTTCCGTAGATAATCCTTTACCATGATAGCCCCGCCTACGGCAGCGGTCATCTTAGCAAAATTAGCGAAGCTCTTGCTTGGGTCTTCAGTAAAGTCTTCTTTGAGCACTTTCTTACCTACCCAACCAATACCCGCAACAATAGAAGTAATGATAGCTGCCTCTTCAACAGTTTTCAACAACGCGGTCGACATTATATTACAAAGCGAGAAGGTTATTCCATTTCAGGGATTTTGCTTTTTCTAACCTCCACAGGTGCGCGATATGTTGGGGCCTCCCACTTTACTTCTGGCTTCGTAGCCCGCCATTGTAAGTAGAGGCTGCCTGCTGCTATAGCAATTCCTATCGCGCCAATGACGTACCCAGGATTAATAAAGGATTCGCTTTCGTCCTCCACCTTTTCTTCTTTTTTGGCTTTGTTTTTCCTGTTCATCTCCGCGAGCTTCTTACCCGCGGCAACTCTGCCTGGAGATTTAGCCTTGGTAATCTTGGTATCTTCTACGGGTGGTTGTTCTTCGGTGTCACTCATCTTATATTAAGGGACTTGAAGGACTTGACAAGTTACTTGATGACCACTTGACAATGACTTGGCAATGACTTGACAACGACTTGACTAAGTACTTGAGAATGACTTAAGGACGACTTGACTAAGTACTTGACTAAGTACTTGAGAATGACTTAAGGACGACTTGACTAAGTACTTGAGGTGACTTGACAACGACTTGACTAGGTACTTGAGGCGACTTGATCAGGTACCTCAGTAAGTGCTGCCTGGAAGACCTTTTCGACTTCTCTGTCCTTCTTGAAGTCCTTCCAAGATGTTCCGAAGGAACCTAGTACCTCCTTCAAGTCGACGTGCTGAGCTACGTGAAGTGCCGCAGAGGCGACTGCCATTAACTTACCGCACTTCAAAGACAACCACCCGCAGGTTATCTTAAGTTCTTGGGATATGACATAGTCATCTCTTATGTCCTTCCGCAGTTGCTCCACGTCGTCTATAGGCAGTGCAAGTCCAAGCAATTTAGTTGCAAGTCGGATAGCGGAGTCTGCTACGGCGTCCGTGGTCTTACTTGCGAGGGCAGCCTCGTACCTCTTATGGAACTTCTTAACCTCCTCTTCTGACAACTTATTAACCTGTTCATGGGTAAGTTCCTTGCCTATCATTTCTTTACACTTCCCAGAAGACACAAGAATGTTAAGTTGTTCCTTGAGGTTACTTTCATCTAACTGTGTGGGGACTTCATCTATGAGCTGCTCAATCTCCATATACATTAACGTCATAAGGAAACCTCAAAGAGAAAATCATCTTGGAATGTTGGTGCGTTTTTAAATGCCGCATGTATTCGTGCAGCTGTTCCTTGCTTATCTCACCGCCGTAGTCGCTTAAAATGGTTTCCAGGTCAGACTTGCTCGGAGTATAAAATACTACGAGAGAGCCTATGTTTTCCCTAAAGGGCTTAGAGACGCTGGTAAGCTGCTGGGAAAGCAACCAAACGCTAATGTTGTCATGTCTGCCGCTAAAGGCGAGCTTCACTAATTCGGAGGTGCGCCTTTTTACGTCGTCCCCACAGGCAATGTCATCCAATATGAGGAGCGTCTGTGTATCTTTAGGGAATTGCTTGTGCCAGAACTTCAAATGGCTGGATAACTCGTTAGGATCTAAGATATCTACGAAGAAGTCGTCATCTTTCACTCCTATACCCGTCCAGGTGCGGTTATTCACGTAGGTGGGGCATAATAGCACGATGTAGTCGAAGCGGTATCTAAAGGGTCCTAATAGCTGCTCCACGATGAACTGGGTCTTTCCGCAGCCGGTGGGTCCTACTATCAGAGCGTTACAAGGCATGTGATCTGGGTTCATATATAGATGGAACCAGTGGAAGCAGTAAGAAGGATTACCGCCGACGCAAAGGATAAAAGAGACACCATAGAAATGCAAAGGGAAGAGATAGACCGGTTAAAAGAGCGCGTACAGGAATTGTACGATGAAATGTGTGGTCTGAAGCGCGCGGAACGGTTTGGCGCGCTTTTGACAATGGCGACGTGGGCTAAGGAGTCCATTAAGGACTTCATTCGATATCCCCCATAGATATATGGACTGCATTACGTGCGAACTACCTGCTGACTGCATAATCCCTCCCAAAACACCGATACCCAAACCGTGTAAAAAATACACCTGCCGTCACTGTAATAAGGTATTCTCTGAAGAAGACTTCGTTGGACATTGGTGTCCCGCGGATACTAAAGCACAAAGGACTTTAGACGACGCTCGAGAAGAGTAAGAGGTCGCAAAGAAGATCTTACTAAGCCCCGGCAAGGGGAATTAGCATAGGTCTTTCTTTTTTATTGTTATTTTGTTAAATGCCGCAAAGAGGTCTCAAGCAAGGACCTATTTTTTATTGTTAAATCGAAGAATGGTTAATATGATTATCTTTTTGCTGGTTTCAACAATGAGAAAGAATGATACCTCGTCTTTAAATGGGAGCTTAACAAAATAACAAGAAATAATAGACCTATCCTAAAACCCTCTTACAGGGTTTAACAATTTAACAATAAAAAATAAGGTATATATAATGAAGTGCGTGCAATGTGATAGAGCTTTTAGTAGCAAGCAGCGACTGCAATACCATCTTTCCAAGAAAGTCTGCCAAAAGACCATCAGCACTGTTTGTGGCGACTGCGGTAAGGAATTGTCCACCGTACAGGCCCTACGATATCACCGCGAGCATAGAGTCTGCCTTAAAGGCCATTGCCACCGATGCGATGAACCCCTCTTTGAAGAGAACTGGCATAAATACCGCTGCCGACGTTACCACCTCGAAGAAGTCGTCTGTGAAACCCACGGCGATTTAGCAGAGCGATGTTGCCCCCTTGAAACCAGCCGGGCTTTAGTGCTGCGTAAAAAAGAAATAGACCAAGATTTCGTATGCTTTGACGATTACGAAGGAGTAAGATGGGAGAACCGAGAACACTGGGACGGCATCTGCGATAAATGTGGCTGTATACGTAGCGGCCAACATATTTGGTGCTGCCTTTACGATGGCCCTAAGCCCTTAGATCATTACCTGGCGATACGAAAGGCTTGGAAAAATGAGAAAGATATATGATTCCTCAAATCGCAGCGTTCATAGGGGGAGCCTTGATTACCGTATCCGCTTACCAGATAACAGAAAAAATGAGGTCCGCCGTAGCAGACCAATACCTAGAAGCCCACGAGGATGACTTCTAATCACACAATGGATTAGCTTCCGGGCGACGTTCGATGTCAAACTTCCATCGGCCGTTAACCTTACCATAGGTACGCAGGTGTGTATATTCTTCACCTTGCAGTACGTACCGTACGCAGTCGGGAGCCCATAAACTGTACTCTTGGCTGCCGTCTAAGAGGACCAACCTTAAACGGTTAATGTCCTCGAAGACGACGTAATTTTTTATTTCGTATGAAATGCCATGTAGCAAGTCGCGCCAGTGAGTTTGTTCAAGAATCATTATATCTATGAAATATCTTTCGGTGCGTTCGTAGCGTCTCCTGTGACTTGAAAGCCTTAACGCAGCCAGGACAAGGTATGCGAATGCCGTCGACGTAACGGTCGATTTCCCTGCAGATCAGATCGTAATCGTTGCTTACCATCGTAAGATAACCATTCATTTCATATTGCGTCAATACCGCTTTTTGTTTGTCGGACAATACGCCGTTACCCTTTGGCGTCTTCAGCTCCAGACATAACCCATTGTATTTTTTATGGGAGTTAAGAATTAGGATGTCGGGTTGGCCTGCCTGGTAGCCCTTTTGCCAGCACGTTATCCTTTTACTGGCGGTATCTTGCAGTTCCCCGAGTCCAGGTGCTAATAGCAGCGTAGGGTGAAACCGGCGTATGTAATCGATGACCTTCTTATGTAAGTCAAACTCGTTCTCGATTTTGAAGACCAACTTATTTGGACCATCCAACGAGTACTTTCCCGTCTTCCTTAACGTAGGTAGGACATCCTCGAAGACCCAATCTTGAAATGCCTCTGCTGTCGGTAGCTTGGAGCTAAATATTAACTGATACAAACCAGATTCCGTCACGTACAGGGATTGTGGGTGTGAACCAGAAGGGAGGCGATTCACCTCTATTCTAAATTCACTAAGCCTCTTCTTATGCTTATCCCGCACGTGGACTTTAATAGCATCTTTGGTGTCTGCGTAACCTAATGCCTTTGCTACCTCTTTCGCCTTAAAGTACAGCTTGTCGCTTTGCACTAGGCATTGCAGTTTAGTTTCGTTGTTTTCGAATACGCGGAGCATATTATACGTAAGGAATATCTTATCGATGACTTCGTTCCTCAGCCATCCTAGTAGGCAACGCTCTTTAGCTGATTCATTTCCACGCTCAGTTGCGCGTCTGAGACTACGAAAATGTATGCGTTTATCTTATCGCCGTCACCCGCGGAGGCATTCTTGGTGCGTTTGATCTCCAAAGTGATGCCATCCTGCGTATTTACTAAACGTAAACCCTGGCCATGTAGGTCTTCGTCGTTAATGGTGCGCATGTCGATCCACAGCGCATACTTATCCTTAAAGAATTCCTCGGGGCTAATTTGGTCGCCAAACTTGCGCATGGCCTCTCTGTACACGTCTGCGGGCTTTATCCCCTGGGAGTAGACCTTGTTTGGAACGCCGTTTATGTTGACCCCCACGTTAGTAATGTTAGGGTTGTGAAAGGCCTCGGAGTCGCGCTTACCGGCTTCGTAGGGTTTGGCAAACACCAACATCAGCCCCGTGAGACTTTTTCGGGGGAGGTTAATGCTTTGGTTGATAACCTCGTCCGTCTTATCCAGGAAGCTGAATGTCTTATACATCACTACGTGGTCGTATAAGAATGCCTTTCCGGAGCTGTATTCCATGCCAGCGCTACGGGCCAGCTCTTCGCTGTACACGGTTTCGTACTGCAGCTCTAAGTTGGTGATAGAAAAGGGATCCACAGCTCCACTGATTGCGCTGTCCATTCCTCCTATGACGTTCGTAGTGTCCGCCAGGGTTACTTCAAACTGCAACTCGGATAACTGCCTGGGGTAGTACACGCCATGGTTCGTAATTACTTCGAAATCCAAGGGGATAACGTACTTGCTACCATAGGCGGTCTTTACCCTCGTTGCGTCTGCTACTGCGGTTGCTCCACTGGAGTCCGTAGGCGCGGGGTTAGTATCGCTGCGAAGCTTACGAAGAATAACGCTTCCAATTCCCTGCTCTATCTTTTGTGCACGGTCAAAGGCTGTTAGCCACAGATCCTTATACGTGGTGTACAGGTCGTACCTATTCAAATCCAAGAGGGATTCCCCTGCGAACTTGATTCTCATCTTAGAGACGAGGCTCCTACCCACATTATTGACGGTATAGCGCTTGTCCTTGGTGCTTGGCTGTACCGCTAGGTCGAACCTTAAAGCCAGGGTACCAGGAACCAATACTAGGTTATCCGTTAGGCGGGGTACGCCTACGTACAGCGTCTCCCCCGGCTTTGCGCTAGAAGGTGTAAATGTAACCCGGTGAAAGGTGCGTTCTGCTTTCAGCCCGCCAACCTGCTTAGGTAATATATTGGGGTTTAACTTTGAGCTTATCATATATAATGGAAGTAGAAGGAACAGATTTCGATCCCCTTACCGAAGAAGGCCAAGTCGACATTAACGACGAAGAATACGACGCATGGACTAAAGGCGCGGAAACCGACCCCCTAATCTACAACATGGCTCTAGAAAACAAGTATGGTAATAGATGGAAAAGCTTCAAGGCAGCCCTAAATCGCATGTGGCAATCGAAAAACCACGGCAGCCCCGTCCCTGAGTACTTGGAGCTTCAAAACATAGAGCAGCCTGAGGCAGCCGCGCGGGAAACCGTAGAGTGGGCAATGGAAGAGCTAAATGAGCGCTATTCCCGCTTCGATGCTGACGACGTAAGGCTCACAGAACGCGGAAACAAAGTCCTCATAAGCGTTCAAGACCTGAGATTTCCTGATAAAGACCTCTGGACAAAACCACAGCCCCTCTTTGACAAAAATGGCGGAGTTAGGGGTGACGTAGCAAGATTAAGAGGCTTCCAGCGCGCCAATAGGAGCATGTTAGAAAGATTGGAAAACATAAATGAAAGGGTCGCACTAGAAAAACACGCCGAGGAACTACAAGAAACGCTGAAAGAAAAGGAAGCAAATTACGAAAAACAAATACGGCAGCTAACCGATGCTCAAAAGAAAGAAATCAAGGGCAAGAACGAAGTCATACTGCAATTCAAGCGAGAAGCTGAAACGGCTTTAGACGAAAGAGACCAAGCCAGACAAGCCCTCAATCTTACCCTGCAAGACCTAGATATTAATAATGAGGAAGCTAAGGACTTACGGACCACCATAACTAGGTCTTTAGAGGAACGGCGGCAGTTGGTTGCTGAAATTAACACTAAGGAAGAACAAATCCGGCAAAGAGATCAGGCTATTGAAGACCTGGAGGGGCAAATAGAGCAACAGCAAGAAGTAATCGAGGACCAAACTCGTACCGAGGAAGAAAGGGAAGCAGCTCAAAAGGAAGTGGAGGCCCTCGAAATACGCCTTGCGGAATTGCGGGCTCAAAAGGAAAACCTGGAAAAAGAGCTGGGGCTTACCACCAAGGAAAAGGTAAAAAGAGCCCTTTTGAAGTATGGCGTTCCGCTGGCGTTTGCGATCGCTATTTCGAGCGTAGTAGGCGTGATCTTGTCCGCGCTTAAGGCTACAGGCGCGGGCGTAAAGAAATTAGGCAATGGACTAACGGACTTAGGAAAAAAGATGGCAGCCGGTCTTCCTGGGCTGCTGGGTTCGGTTGTTTCCTTGGCACTTAGGGCCGGCGGAGAACTGCTAAAGTTTGTGGGTAACAACATTTGGATCTTGGTCGTCGCTATTGGGGTGGTCCTCCTGAAGAAGATGAAGGGTTAATCTTATCCTTGTATGTTATGTCGGGCTTATCGTCGTCGGGTGTCCGAGGCGTCCTCGACTGGGGATAAGTAAAGACAGTATTCGCACCGCCTTGATAATGCGGAACTAGCGGTATGGCGGTTATAGTGCTAATGGTCTTATGATTCCAAGTAGCATCCACCGGAGGATCTCCCACAACATTTATTCGGAAGTTGCTGGGGTCGGCTCCAGAATTAGTGGCATCGCTGGGGCGAGCTTGAAGCTTTGCATATTGACAATTAGCTATCATATGAAAAGTCACGGGCGTTAGGTCTTCTTGGGTAGGTGGATTGGGTTCACATGAAAAATGGGTTGAATGTCTAGCATTATTTTTTGACCTGTAAGGCAATAGCGGATGGTTGGCCTCATCGACGAGCCTAAACCCGACATTGCCCGAATACTCTGTCGAAATGCTAATGGTACACATGATCAATCCCAGGCCCCCAACCTTCACCCACAATCCGGTGTCATACCATTCGTCGTTTACGTAGCCCTTCTCCCCCAGGTAATGAAAAAACCAGTCCTCTTTCGTGTGCGGATTCATATATTTAAAGGCTCACCACCGTAAGAGTGCTAATGGTTGCGTGATTATAAGGCTGATCCCTCTGATTTTCTATGCTATTTACCGTGACCTTCCCCGTATCATCTACGCGTATCTGCAGCTTTACCTTCCCATGGCAATCGGCAACCATGTGGAAAGTCCAAACCGATAGGTTCTCATTACTGCCGGGGTTGGGCTCTACGGAGAAATGCGCAGGCTCCCTGGTGTTTGTCTTCGCGCGCATAGGCTGCAGTACGCCATTCTCATCCAGGAACCTAAAGCCCACGTTGGCGTGACTGCTCGCGCCCATGCAAATACTACAAAGGATTAATTTCTTCCCTGAGTAGTTCAGGTCCACGGACATGCCCGTGACATCAACCCAAGATGCCTGGATGTATTTTTTCTCGCCTGTGTAAGTCGTATAGACACAATCTACTCCAGCTACGTAGGGGTTGTTCATCGCCATATATAATAGCTCAGACCAATGCTTGCAGCTGCTAGA
Organism: Actinia tenebrosa; assembly: GCF_029948245.1. Classification (NCBI taxonomy): domain Eukaryota; kingdom Metazoa; phylum Cnidaria; class Anthozoa; order Actiniaria; family Actiniidae; genus Actinia; species Actinia tenebrosa. Next base: position 5,039,738 of record NW_028292585.1, read on the forward strand.
CCGGCTTTTAATAAGTTATGGTCATATTCCTCAGGTATCGCAGGCAGGACCTTCTTTGATGGTTTCTTAACTACGGGTAGCTTCGTTTCGTGCGACTTTTTTGGCTTCTCTACGAAGTGAGGAATGTTCCTAAGAGTGTCAGAGTTCACGTCGTTCACCCCAAACTTCATATCCTTAGTAGCTCGCTGCAGTTTGTTGTTGTATCCTACTACAGAACCAGTATTTATAGATAAATTACTAGGCATTAACCAACAACCCGGGGCTACTGCGTAGTCCAGTCGGGCCTTAGAATTTTGTATGGCTAGTTGGTAACGCTGCACGCCCTTGCTAATGTCGCCCTCCAAGATCGAACTTTCAAATAAGATCAAGGCTTCGGCTCGCGTTTCTTCTGCGGCGCCGGTATTTCCAATTATACTCGATCGGGTATTTACCTGAGCTCCCAAAATGGAATACACGTAAGCTTCTATGCTGCGGTTCAAACGGGCAAGGCCGGCTTTGGTTAGTCCTCTACCTTCTGGGGGTATAAAGTTAAGATATTGCTTCGTTTGCTCGTCGTTGGTAATCTTAATAATCAGTGGATTGGCCCCTGCATACTTACCACCCTCGTCTTTGAACAGAGGTCCGTCTCTAACTTCCTTAGTGGTCTTAGCATTTGGTTCAAAGAAGGTGCTACTGTCGTGAGTTTCTTTGTGATACCCAGTGTTCCATCGTAGATTCAACGCATGAACTTCCTTATCGCTTAGCTCGTGTCCGCCAATCCCCCAATAAGCCCAAATATGCCCCAGACCATTGTTAGCGCCGGCAGTGCATCGGAAATCCTTCTCTACAACGTCAAACTCCTTACAGAGTCTGTCATAAGCCGGCACGCTGTATTTATTATCTCTTGGATAAAACGTGGCATCTCCCGGCAGCGCAATGACGCCCATTTCATGCAGTATTCTTCTAACCGTGAAGTGAAAATGAAACATAAATATTGAATTCTTCATCAAGTTTGCGCTTACACCACAGCCGCTAGTGGCACACCAAACTGCAAAGTTTAGTTGCTGCGGCCAATAACGCATGTTAGGACCACTTAACCATTCATGAGATTCCTTAGCGGTGGTATGAATAATGGGTACGTCTTTGAAGATATCCCGCACCTTTAACGGAAAGGAATGCTTGTTAGAAATCCGCATGTTCAACATTAGGCCCAAGCTTGGGCGTTTATCAAATGAAACTGCGGGTATCGGATAAGTACTGGTACCCAGCAATAATTCCTTTGACCAACCGGGTTCAACATGCGTTGGCTTATGCATTGGCGAATGCTTCAGTTGATCGTCTATTTGATTAACCAGCGTAGGCTTCAAATCCTCGTTGCTGTACATCCTGGAGCCGTTGAAGTAAATCCCATCAGGCCTCCTTTCGAACTTACTAGGGTCTGCATGCGGAAACATCTTCCTAAATGCTCTCCAATTCCAGTAATCCCGGTTGTCGTGATGTGGCTGCTCCTCAATATCATTCCCAAAAGCGTCGTACATTAGTATATATAATGGATGTTATACCATCAGCGCCTCCACTCTATCCTGATTTACCTACAAAACCCAATGAATTGAATGCCGAGAACTTCCGCTTGAATAAGGCAAATCTAATCCTCGCTTACTTAGAGGGTCAAACGAAGCACTATGAGGAGGTCAGGAAAAAGTATGCTAGAGCCCGAAGCATATTACATAAGATTGCGATAACTTCAGGATCCATATCTGTTGTGTTAACGGGCTCCGGCGTTGCTACTTCGCTTACTGGGCCGGGAATAATCGTTGGAGTTCCTTTGGCCGGCGTTGGGGCAACCTGTGGTATTATTTCTGCTGTTGCTACGGGTATTATGAAGCAGTTGTCAAGCAAAATATCCAAGCATGACACGACAATAGCTCTGTCAAGGGCTAAAGTAAATACGATCACTGACCTTGTCTCAAAGGCTTTGCGTGACAGAAAGATAGACGACGTAGAATTCTCGCTTATTCTGGCCGAAGAGGAAAAGTACGAGAAATTAAAGACGGGCATAAGGAATAAAAAAACAGTAGTAAAAGATCTTTCCGAGGAATCTCGCAAAAAGATCTACCAGGAGGCAAAAGAAGAGCTTCAAAAAAAGCTTGCTCAGTAAACATCTGCTTCGAAAAGAGCGTGACGGGATTCTATTTACATATCGAACGTCAGTCTAGAAATTACGCGTAATATAAATTCAGTGAATTATTACGCGTAATATGAATTATTTGGCGAATTATTACGCGTAATACGAATTATTTGGCGAATTATTACGCGTAATATGAATCATTTAGCGAATTATTATGCGTAATATGAATTATTTGCATGACTTTATTTGGCAAATTATTACGCGTAATATAAATTCATCGTACGAATTACGCGTAATATGTTATTGTCGCCTCGGAATCCATCCTAACAGGGGGTGGCTGGGGTCTATTTCATAAAATATTTCGTAGATTACGTTAGGGTAATAAGGAATATCCTTATCCAGCCGACAAAACATCCACTCGGCTCTGCTCATATCAGAAACCTCGGGAATAGACTTACCGGTAATTTCAGACAAAAGATAGGGAATAGCTTTGTAATATTTCCCTAGTTTTAATTTTTTCAGCGTTTTCCGTAGACTTTGCGGGGTTGGCTCTTCTAAATGGTTCATAATTCTTTCCATTACTTCGTCGTCTAAATATACCGGCCGATGACCTTGAATGTGACTCATCCAGTCTCTGAAGTATTTTATTCTTTTGTATGGGGTCTTCTTACGGCCTCCATTAGCGTAGTACTGCTCTTTGGTAGCATTTGGTACGGCATTACGAATATTCTTACCACATTCGTAACACTGTGCTGACGTGTCGTCTTCTATTTGCATTTTCTTGTCACAACAAATATACTTATTTGGTTTAGTAGGTACAAACTTGGGTTTCAAGCACTTTACACAGAAATCATAAACAAACTCTTTACATTCTTCGCACTCCATATATAGACTAACATATTTGCGCTGTTGCCCCCAACCACACTTGGAGTGGGGATTGTCCGTAGGTGGATTTTTGACGCGGGTCTTGCCCGTGTTGAGATTGCGCTGGAACCCCCATTCCCTATACTACTCAGAAAGGATCTCATATTCAGGTAACAAGGTATTCTCCTCACAGTTTTTCTTGTTCTTGGCACGGCTCGATCTGTAAGTATAGAGCTCTTTTGCTGTAAAGTATTTTTTCTCTCAAAAGGTTCGTTTTAAAGAGTCCTTGTCTTTTCTTCTTCTTTCAGCGTCATAGTTGTATTACTGTAGGCTGCAGTATCGTCGGATTCTATCTGAGAATCGTGGTCTGGATGATTTTTTACAGTGAAAGTGCTTGGCATTAACTGAAAGTAAGTAGCAAAGCTAGTTAATTAAAATGGTTAAATGATTATGGGCACAAGCATCGAGTTTCTCTTTCAAGACGACACCGACATCAATTTAAAAACAACCTCAATATTCGCAGTTAAAACACATCGTCAAAAGAAAGAGAAAGAGAAAGGAAAGGAAAGGAAAGAAAAGCAAGCAAACAAAGAAAAATAAAACACGGTATTGGCAAGTCGTCGAGTTCCAATCCGTGCTCGTCGTCATAGTTTATTTGAGACTACTCATTAAGAGGTTCTTATTTACAAGCCAAAAAAACGTTCTTGGTGTGGTGTTTTTTAATTTAATTGTTTTTTATCAAAGAGATATGGAACCTGGAGAGTTGAATATTTTAAAAACATTAATTAACAATCGATACCCAATGACCCTTATAACACCCTAGCTTTGTTTAAAAGCTTTATACTTTTATACTTTTCACATATAGTAAGAACCAGTTTCATTTTTCAGTCTGACGTGTATATTGCTTGGCGTTTCTTTATGCGGTTTATTTATTTATTTTGAATTTTATAACTGAAATATAAATATTGAGAAAAGTAACCTTTATATTGATCTAGAAAGAAAAGGAAACGAAACAAAACTTAACTAGAAGAAGAAAAAATTACAGCAAAAATTACGGTTAACAGATCTGTATGATGAGGACAAAAGGTTATCCATGATTGAATTTTATAGTCTTCAAAAGTGTAGAGTCTAACTTATTTATCAAACCTATAAACTTATTTAACTTTTTGCGATATTGCATTCTGAATCGAGTATTTACTCTCGGATTCACTCGACCTCCCATATTAATAAATCTATGCCGGAGGCGTATTTATTATCACATTCTCCATCACAATTACCACGAACGAATGACACATCACCAGCAGGATAGAATTTTCTAAAAATCTAATAAATCTAAGATGGTAAATGGAAAAGCAATTTATAAATTAAAATATTGCGCTCGCTAATTGTATGTGAATCATAATTACTTCATCTTCAAAAGTGCGGCATATGCTAAATAAGCATGGCTGGCTTAGGGGCATTACATAAATGGATGTCCCGCATGTTTTACGAGGGTAAATCTCGAGGAGGTTTATTGACGTTAGCCTGCACTGCATCCGGAATTTTCTGTCGGACTTTACGAGTAAACGTTCGGAGTTCGGAGTTCGGAGGCACGCAGGCTAATTGACGTGGGCAAATGAGTTTTCGTCCCATGTTTTACCCCTCAAACTTCTCATGAGATGTTATCAAAGAGCAGGCTTTTTCGCGTTGAAAATTGGTCGCACGCAACCACAGTATAAGTCGAGTGTTTTCTGTTTTGAGAAAAACTAAACGGATTCTTCTTGAAAAAAACGTCTAATAACCTTTAGAAAACTCATTAATAATTCATGAAGAAAACACAATAGAAATCATGACCATGAAGGTGATTTTAAATCTGATAAAGATTCGTCTTCATTTGCATAAACTTTAACTTGTATTTTCTCTATCAAACTTGGTTCATTTCGTAAAAAAATCGGTACACAATGAGAACAAACATCATAAGTTTTCTAAGCCGTTCAATAATCTCGCAGATCGTGGTTTATCGAGTCTAAAACCACTCGGCTGCGCCTCGTGTTTTATACCCGATAAAACACTCCTGCTCGTTTATTAAACATTACATAGTATAATATTATGCGAATATTTATGAATACATACGAAATACTTTTGGAGCCATCATAAACATTCAGTGACGCGCTTTCGCTTTTTTTCAACGCCACGATGTGATGTGACGCTTTCGTTCAATCTCGTACTCAGAGCCTGCGTTTCTTCTGGCCTGCAGTGAAGAACGAGGGCTTTGTCATGATCCATTTTTGGCGCATGCGCAAATTTTCGGAAATGAAATATAATCAATGGAAATCATGCTTTAAAGCGGAGTACTCCCTTTACTTCCGATTAAGATAAAAATTAAAAATCGGGAACATATCATTTTAATTGTTGGCAAGTCTTTGAACGCATGCGCTTTAATACCTGAAGTCCAAGAAATCACGTGGTGAACGCATGCGCAGCGACTACTCAATGGGCTCCACCAGTGATAAGGCCTTCAACAATGTCTAGTATATTAGCCATTGCATGCGTCAAGTAAAAGAGTTCTAAAAAGGTTGGTTACGTTTTTTTTTTGCATGTCGTGAATTTTCATTATATACATTTTACCGACTATCAGCGAACGAGTGAGATATCTAAATTGAACACGAGAAGATAAAATTCGTATCTCCAAGCGCCCATGTAATGTTCTGTTTATTATATAGATATTGATAAAACAATAAAACAAAAGCTCAAAAATTCTTTATTAAAATACGTTACTATGTCAACAGTGATATCTTCACGTGTGAAAGATATGGTATCTTCCACGTGAAAGATATCAAGTTTTCGACACTAGAGAAAACCTGGTATTTCATTGATATCTATATAATAAACAATTTTGGAATTCGCTTTTGGCATGAATATCGTTAATTATCAACACCTCGGCTGTTTTATTCGCTACAGACTACAGCTTCGGCATATAACACATAACACGGCCTTGCAGTCTTGCGGACGGATAGTTTGCGATATCATGCTCAACCACATCCAATGATTGTTTGTTATATTGATACGTAAATAATGTCAGGGATCGTCAAAGTTTGGTAAAATTTCATTTCAACGCTTTGCCTCCAAGCCTTAGGGCTGAGGACAAAATTACTAGATTTAAAAATGAATTGAAAACATATCTTTTTAGGCAGGCCTATTTTTAATTTTTAATTTTTAATTAAATTCTGAGATCCGAGTAAGTGTGAGTTTTGGTAAATTTAGTCCATTTGGTGACGTTTATTGGGATTTTCTATCTGTAAATATAATGAATAGGACTATTCTAACCCTAATGATAAAAGGGTAAATTTAACACCCTAAGAAGATGAAACAAAGAAAGTTTCTACTTTCGCATCCCCATAATACTTTGCGTCTTTAGGGGGTAACCAGAGGTTAAAAATTTATTTATTTTGTGAAGGCTGATCAGATAGTGTTGAAAATACCTTGTTTGGTATCCAAGGATAAAATGAAGAAGTAAAAAAACAGAAAAAGATAGAAACTTGAAGACGTTTAAGGTAAATTTTAAACATTTTTTCGTAAGTCAATACATTTTCTGTAAGACAAAAGCTCTTGATGACCTGTACACGCAAAAATAACTTGGAATAAACTGATAATCAGTATTGTACAGATAAAAGCAGGTATAGTATAAATTCAATTGAAAAACTTTTCAATTTGGGACAAAGTTTTGATTGGTTACCCCCCAAAGACGCAAGGTATTATGGTGATGTGAAAGTAGAGAATGCGGCTTATTCATCTATTGGGCACTCTTAGTCTCAACCGGATTAATGAACGCTTTACTTCTAACTAACCCACTCTTTTGCCTTTTGATTGTTTTTTTCGTTTCCTTGCCCACCTTTTTCCGATTGGTTTCTTTTGTCTTGTTCTCAGTAACGAACACTCCTTTCTACCACCTCTTTCTCTTTTACTCCGACGAAGGACTAGCGTCCGAAACGTCAGTAAGTTTTTTTCGTCATTCTTTCATCTCGACACGGTGTAAAATATATTATTACTTTTTCATTAGAAACACCGACGCAGTTCACACCAGTTTTTAGCTAGTTATCTCTTCTATCCTAACCCTATGTATATTCATTAGGCTTCCTGATGACGTAATAGGCATTATTTAAGGCATCATTAATTATGCATATGTCTCACTTGGTGTGAACCGGCTAAGAGGAGTCACCCAACCGCCCACCCTTTTTGTTTACTCAATGGCTTATCCTCACGAACTTGCTCGTCGGGGGTGGCTCTCCATACCTTAATTAATACTAATGAGTAAGAACGAGGAATAATGTACGTTTTCACGCGTATGAAAGGATAGTCAGTCCAGAACAATAGTTATTTTATCAAATAGACCTATCCCGAATTCGCTTGACTGACCACGAAACAATGGTTTGAAGTCGAGACTGAACTTGATTCTTTTATTCATCAAATTCAATCTCGACTTGAAACCATTGTTTCGTGGCCAGTCAAGCGAATTTGGGATAGGTCTATTTGGCCCCGTCCACACTATGCCGGATAAATTTGAATCCGTATTTTTATTTATTCGGTTAGGCCTACCGTCCACACTAGTCCGGGCGAATCCGGAACAATTCTTCACCGAAAACGAATTTTCGAAATGGAACCGAATAAATAAAAATTTGGATTCAAATTTATCCGGCATAGTGTGGACGGGGCCTTGGTCGCCATTTTTCGATCCGGTGATTTAATTCGCGATGTAGGCAGAGATGCTTTACTGCCCCATCAGTAAAGTTTTGTATAATTGACGACGCTTCCTGTGACATCACACTCATTTACACGTTAAAAGAATACACCTTGGTTTCTCGATGCATCTCTCAAATCATATAAAAACATTTTACAATCCAACTGTTCACTGCATAATGAGTTAGGGGTCAAAGGGAACTTGAATGAAATACGACCTTTACACTGCTAGGCTCAATACGTCCAGATTCAGTTCAGAATCCTATTAGTATCATATTTGATGAAATGTATTCATTTGGTAGGAAACTAAATGTAAAAATTTAGAAAAAGTCCCTGATAGGAAAATGAGAGAAAGAAAAAAACAACGGAATAATTACAACAAATAAACAATAATTAAAGGGCTACTTGTTTATTCACCTGGGTTTGGACTTCCGAGTACCGCGGACTTCAACTCAATAGCTTTTTTGGCGTTTAAAAATCAAAATAAAATGCAAATGTTTCCCCAAATATCCAATGAATGCGCTATTTGCTCGTCTTAGTTTTTTTTAGCTATCACCTAGCGACGTTTGATAGGCTTTCATAGCTCCCGTCCAATAGAAAAAACGAGCTACCTTGAGTTCAATTATTGCTTTTCATAAAATTGCAGAATCAAGCGTCACTTCCCCATTTTACCGAGATCACAAGACGTGAGAAGCCAAGCTCCTCTCCGATGGGTTCTTGGGCGAACAGTACCGATCAAATCTATGTCCCAACTCCAGGGAGATTTTCCACGCGCGTCACTATCGGTTCATTGGCTGCTGTCGCCTGTCTTATAGGCATCATAGGGAACTTTCTCGTATTGTTATTAGAATGGAAACGATGTCTAGGATCTAAAAGCCAAGTACGCCTGTTCGAGAGGCCATTGACAATGTACTTCGTGAACAGCCTTGCTATTACAGACGTTTGTAATTCAGTCATAAACATTCCTCTATTCGTCATCAACATGTTCCAGGAATTCCTGGTCTACAAGGTTGGTTGCCTGGCGTACAGTGTCACACTATTTACATTCCCAGCAGTGACAATCTTAAATCTATTGGTCATCTCTATCGAGAGATACATGGCTATCTTTTTCCCACACAAAGCACCAGACAGACGAGCTTCCCGAAAACTTGTTATAGGAGCTTGGATCGTAGGTACTTCGATAGGGATCCTTACCACTCTTACGATGGATATAGTTCGCTATGACATTGACGATACGAAATATGCCTTGACTTGCACGTACGATAAGAACAAGCCCTGGAAAAACTGCCTTTATACAGTACTCGCTATTCTGGTATTTATTTCCCCTTCAGTCGTCATGTTCTACACAGCTTCCAGAACTGTAAGCTTCCTAAGAAAAAGAAAACGCCAGATTATTCAAGGAAAGTTAAGGCAGTCCTGTTACAAACGGTCTAGGTCTTTTGCTGATACACGATTACTGATGAATATCGTGTTTGCGTTTATTGTGTACCCTACTCCTTATTTTTTATCTATAACACGATTAAGACGTTCGCAAAAGTAGAGCTGAACTTCCAAGATGACTACACCATTAGGATTATGTCTGCGTTAACGGCTTTGTCCAACAGTGCCATCAACCCAATCATTTACGTTCACGGTTCAAGGCGAATTCGACGAGGCATAGCCAACTTATTCCGATAAGCGAATTTCAGAACAGAATGCTTCGGCTCTAAAGTTGAAACAACTGACTAAAAGCATTGAAGGCAAGCCGGACACTTTAGTTTGTGATACGCTGCCAGAGGAGAAAAAAGAAACAGCCTGAGATCTTTAACACGACGTTCTTGCTAGCCCCGCAAAACTGCGGTTCATTTTCACTCACTTTCGACATTTAGCAAGGAGTTATAACGAATTTGTTGCTGGCAGAGTGGCCATATTAAATTTCATTGATGCCGAGTGTTTCTCTGTGTTTACGGGCGTTTTTTGGGGCCTGATTCCTAGCGGTTAGTGGACATTAGCGCTAAACACGATGCTAGGTCGAGGTTTAACACTACACAATTCACTCATGATTGGAAGGTGCACAGCGTCTAATAGCACCATAAAAGTTCTCCACTTCTCACAAATGTAAAGCGCATTGAGACGATCGTAAAATACGTTATACGAGAACTTCCCCATTAATACGATCATTATTATATATTTATCCTCAAAATGTAATCCCAATTTGTAAAGATATACAACAAAGTACTTTAGTCCGGCAGAATAGAAATAGAAGTGGAGTGCCTCAGGTTCTGTCTTGGGACCCTTTTTTCTCGTTTTGATAGTTAAATATCAGGTTCCCGAAGGTGAATTGCTGTCCAGCTTCACAGTGCTGACATTTAAAGTTATTGTATTTTGACGATTCCATTTTCCACTAAAAAAGGTCCTTTTTTCACGAGGGTAGCACTTAATAGCCAGTGGCTACCAAACCTGTGGCCCTCATTCCATGATCGAATCGGAATTTAGGAGTTGATTTTTGCGGAGGGAGGAAAACCGGAGAACCCGGAAAACCCTCGAAGCACAATAGAGAACCAACAAACGACTCTACTCATACAGTCCTTTGACTAAACGTTGTCGTTTGATCGGCTTCATCCCTACGCGCCTAGACCGAAAAGGATCATAGGAATAATTAATTCACAGTTACTAGCTGCCGCATATGTTATCTAACACGTCTTGAGCTCGCTTTTTTCGATCCCATTTAATTTGCTGAAACCATGCCACGAGCATACGGCGAAGATTTAAACTGGCGAGATGACGCAAGTTCTGGGTAATTTACCCGTTATCCTTTTCGGTCTAGGCGCGTAGGGATGATCCGATCAACGACAACGTTTAGTCAAAGGACTGTATACGAAACCGAACCCGGCGGGACTGGAACTCGGGTCGCATTGATGAGAGGCAAGCGCTCACAAGGCTACGCCACCCGTGCTTCCAATTTCTTGGGAATCATGTGTGACGTACCACTAGTGTTTCGCCGCTCACTTCTGGGATATCAGGTTGATTCCTGGACTCAGTATCGCATTTGATTAAAGTTTTTTGGGTCCCTCCCTTGATTTGAGGATTTTTCTGGGTTCTCCGGTTTTTCTTACACACCAAAACCGAACAAGCTAAATTCCAATTTTATCTGTGAGTTAGCCTTGCACTAGCCTCCTTTGCAGCCGTTCTTAGAAACGTTGCGTGACGACCCTAAGAACGGCTGCAAAGGAGGCTAGCCTTGCACTGACTTTGCTCAGCCCAAAGGTTGTTTCAGGGTTTGATCTGTGAGTTAGCCGTGCCCTGACTTTGCTCAGCCCAGAGTTTGTTTCAGGGTATTAATAATATTTACTGATATTTTCTTTGCTTTGATTTCAAAAGATTAAGTTAACTTCATGATACGAGGTTCTAAACCTTTAAAATAATCTTTTACGCATTTGATTTTTTTTTTAAATCAAGATTTTTTTACGGAAACTAGTTTCGTCTTCATCGACCTTTTCAATCCCTTAAAGATAAGGATTTTTAATGCGTAAAAGATTATTTTAAAGGTTTAGAACTTCGTATCATGAAATAGATAAAATTGGAACTGTTTTCTAATGATTCCCATTGATCTAAACCCCAGTTCTAAGGCATCAACTAAATTCTATGTTCCCATTCTTCCCAGTTTAGATTTATTTACTTATTCTACGCACCTTTTCAGCGGTGACATAGTTACGACTGCTCTTGAGTTAGTATTTCAATACCACTGTCTGTTATCAAGATTGTTTCTTCAAATTGAGAAGCCCTGAGAATTAAAATCGAAGGCATATGACGACAGGGCAGAAAAACGGTTTTTGGCCTTTCGCCATAAGGACAGCTTTACCTATTTGTATTTATTGTATTTATATTTGTATTTATTGTTAAATAAACCCATATTGAACAACAATATATACAGAACCAATTGTATAGAATATTAAGCTCAATATTTTGTAAACACGTTCTTTTGGAGCCAAATAGCAAAATATCAAATGCGACCAAAATTTATTGAATGCGCATTTGAGATATAAAGCCATGTACTTTGGGAGAGGTGATATTTTGATTAGCAGAAAAACTGATATTTTCGTGAATACTAATAAGTAGCATTTACTCTAATTCGATAAAATTTCGTCACAAGTTTCCAGCAGCAGTAACACAAATGAAACACTTAAAAATTTGGAGTATTAAATTAAGTCAAATAAAAAAAATCGTGAAAAAAGAAGTAGCGGGCTTGCCGTTTTTCTGCCCTGTACGGCATAGAAATTGAAAGGATAATTAGAAAGACCTAAAGAAACAATGGTCAGAACATAAACTTTTTCTACTCAAAACAAAGAACCGAAGAACGACAGGAAAGGAAAGAAAAGACGACAGAAATGAACGCTGATCACAGGTGTAAACAAGAAGGATGTCAGAATTATAGAAAGGATGGGCGTACCAGGCGAGCGTAAAAGGGGAAAAACAAAAAAATTATCGGTAATGATGAACTAGAAAATTAAGAGAAAAACTTTTTCAATAGTGAGCAATAATGACAAAAAGTGCCAAAAACTAGACTTTCGTATGAGTTTTGATCCCAATTTTCGTTTCGGGTTAACACTCAAAAAACCTTTTTAAACAGTTAGAAACTGATGTACTTTGATAAAATATCTGTTTGAAGCGGTATTTTCAATTGTACAATGATGTTTCGTTGCATTTGTGTTATAATGTTGCTTTGTCAGGTTTTTTTATAGAAAATATATGAGAAATAAGCAAATGAAGACCTAAACCTCATTTTCGAATAAATATTTGCTTTGGGTTAACACTTTGATTGCCACTTTCATCGGTCATCTCACTGTTCCAAATAAGCTAAACTTTCTGAATAACAAGATTTTAGCCTTGTACAACAGCCTTTCTCGAAGAAAATAGTTTTTGGTGCTCACTGCTTGAATACGAAAAGAATTCTCTCTTAAGGGAAAGAGCGGATGAATAAAAAATTCATTTAACTTCGTATAGGACTTTTAAAGTTGTGGCATATTTCCGTGCAATTGTTCATATTAAACACTGCTGAAATAAAGTGAAAAATGTTTCTATTGTTCATAAACGCTGCTAAAACGTATATGAGCTGAGCGTAAAAGGGGAAAGACAAACAATTCTCGGCAATGATGAACTAGAAGATTAAGGGAAAGAGCGGATGCATGAAAAATTAATTTAACTCGTATAGGACTTTTAAGTTGTGGCATACTTACGTGCCATTGTTCATAAACACTGCTAATATGTATATGAGCTGAACGTAAAAGGGGAAAACAAAAAAATTCTCGGAAATGATGAGCTAGAAAATTAAGAGAAAGAGCGGATGCATGAAATAACTCGTATAGAACTTTTAAGTTGTGGCATACTTACGTGCCATTGTCCACAAACACTGCTAAAATGAAATGAAAAATTTTTCTTCTTGCTGGGGGTTAGGCTAGCCCTTGTGGTTATTATAGATAGCATGTACCTTTATTTAGGTTTTTAATATGATGTATTTATTTTTACTTGTAAATATTATATAGCACAGCAGGTACTAAATAAACACGATTGTTGTTGTTGCTGTTGTAGGCTGCCTTCACGCGTGAATTATTTTAGAAAAGGGAATTTGTTCCTATTCGTATTGGCCTTGTAACTCAACTTTTCGAAATCAGGTACGTGAATGCGTACTGGTAAAATCTAACCTAAGTATGATCCAAAATCCCCCCTCCCCCCCCCCCCCCTCCCAGCAGCAAAACAGCAAACAAAAGCAAAAAAAAAAAAAAGAGGGGGGGGGGGAAATAAGGTAGGATGATAAAAAGAAAATACTCAATATACATACCTTTTACCATCAGTAGCAATCATGGTCCATCCATCATCTAAGACTTGAATGCCTGACGAACCTTCATGAATAACTGGCTCTAGAAAAAATAAACACACAAGACACCCTCAAGTAAAACTACTAACTACAGTGAGTCTAGTTCTGGGGGGAGGGGGAAGGGGGGACTCTGATTGGAGAAGGGTTGGGATGCTCATAACACCTTTTAGGGTTCCATATCCACAATTTGGTACCTCTTAGCATGTCACAAATCTAAAAGGACTACCAGTGAGTTAGCCAGTACCTCTTATGGTGTTTATGAGGGAATACGATACCCGAGATTATAGAGGACAGTAAGAATTGGCAGCCGTAATTCAAGATATTTATTTTCGGTTCAGTATATGACTTCTGTCACTTACATCATAGATAATTGGTACCTTTGAGGGGTAAAAATCATTAGTTGCCACACCCAACTGGACAGGACTCAGGTACCTCTTAGGGTTCATTTTCAAAATTTGTGACAAGCATCCCCACCCTTCTATATAAAGGAGTCCCCCCTGGATCTAGTTGTACATTACCTATGGTGAAAGTCATTCCTGGTGCCATTCTCCCGGGGTAGTTGTTTGCTGTAAAATCACAAACGAAAGGATTGATAACTAGGAGTTTAAGAATATTAGTGGTATTGAATGAAACACATTCCACAAACAAGACATAAACCAGGGGGGTACTCTTGCCCGTTTAGGGTAAGGATGTGCCGCTGAGCCCTCTGAACCCTGACCCTGTTCCAGAGTAAAAATCGCTGAAATTCATACCCTGTTCCAGAGCAAGATCGCTGAAATCCCTTTTCCAGAGGAGAGAGCGTGATTTCATATACCCTGTCCCAGAGCAAGCGCGATTTTATATACCCTGTTCCAGAGTAGAATCGCTGAAAACCATACCTTGTTTGGTGGCATGTACCCGTATAGCTAATATAGGGGAGTATCCCACCCACCCCCCACCCCCGGGACATAAATTAATAATTACAGCGAGTGTAAAACATGGTTAAAAGTGGTATAATTAAACGGGTTTAGAAAATTATCAGCAAATGCAAATTATGCATTCTTTGATGCAAAACTGATTGATGCAATCCCTAAATACAAGTAAAATATCAAATTTTCTAACTTGATTGAAGCTTTTCTTACTCCTTTAGAGAAACAGATAAACAAATCAAGAAAATAACTTAAACAAAAGTAAGTACATTTGTAGGAAAATCCAAGAACAATGTCCGACCTTCTTGGTGAACACTAACACAATGCAATACAATTCATACCACGTGATGACTAGCGTGAAAAAGGCGGATTGCTGCATTTTCACATTCAATATTGTATGATAATGATAATTCTCATACTCATTAATAATTCATGAGTAACCAGCCAATCAATGGGCTATTTTTGGGTCACATGATGTTACTTGAAACCTGGTAAAGTCCTGTGAAAGGCCTAGGACTGAATTAATTTTGTTCCAGCTACTCCAAGTCGAAGAATTAATGAGCATGAGAAGTCATTTCAAAAACTCCAATATCAAACTGGACGGGATTTCAAGTCCGCACAATTAGACTTGAACTAATTGCTTGGACTTAAAATCCTGTGCAGTCCTCATTGTCGGCTTTGAAATAGTACTTACCAACATGACATATATCTGGTAATGCATGAAACACACTTCCTATACCATGACCATAACAGTAAGGAGACACACTAAAACCATGTTGCTTGGCCAGTGAACTGCAGATTCAAATTAAAACATGCTATTAATACATATACTCTTCTAAATAACATATTTAATATTATATTATATTAATATTATCCCATCATAGAATGGGATTAGCTAGAATTAATTTTCCCCATGACGATGACTGTTGAATGACTGGCCAGTATTTTAAGCCATCAATGCATAATATAATATATTCCTTTGGTCACTTATATTTGTGACGGACCGAGATCTTACATCAATTCGTTGGACAACTCGATGAAGTTTACGAAAACAACAACACATGATACGAGGTTTGGGACAGAACTGAATTTATTTAGCATGCTTCGACTTGACAAATGTACGAACGCTTCCAAATATGGGCATCAAGACTAAATACGGCACAAATGACAGCTTGTAAGATAAATGACAAGTACACATACATTATAAACACAGAAGGCAAAACCGCCAACTGAATTCACATAGCACTACTACACCACACTAAAACCTCATGTCTCCAGACTTGACATTAGCTAAGGAAGCTTCTCTGTTACAATACTGACATTTATGTTAAAACAATACGAACTCAAACACATTCTCGATCTTTCACATCAGTTCGCACTGTCGTATATTTAACAATTATTTGCCGGAGGCGAAGTGATTATGGGTATAGAATATTTACCAAGCCGTGAGGTAAATATCACCATAATCACTGAGCCTTAGGGGACCAATTGTTTTAATATAATTTTAGACTAGAATATCAAAGAAAAGTCAAAAGTCAGGATAATTTTTTTTCCAAGCTGGAAAATCTCATTATCACTGCTACAGTGGTGATTGTCGTCTCAGACTCACCAATTGCTCAACCAATCACAGCTTGGGAAACTCTATATTCAAGTCTAAAATTATACACCCAATGGAGGGGGGGGGGTACTCCCCTATATTCGTTATACGGGTACATGCCTCCAAACAGGGTATGGTTTTCAGCAATTCTAATCTGGAACAGGGTATATAAAATCATGCTCGCTCTGGGACAGGGCATATGAAATCACGCTCTCTCCTCTCTGGAACAGGGTATCCATTTTCGCAATACCAATTGATATGATTATCAGCGATCTTGCTCTGGAACAGGGTATGAATTTCTGCGATTTTACTCTGGAACAGGGTCAGGATTCAGTGGGCTCAGCCGCACATCCCTACCCATAAACGGTCAAGAGTACCCCCCCCCCCCCCCGGGATTATAGTAAACCCATATATCCACTTAATTGACAACAACTATTTTAAAAAAGGTTGGTGAAGGTTTTGTTGCATGTTGCTTATGCAATGCACTATATTGCTTGCTTCTGATTGGCTAATGGAATGCTTTGCTATTATAATTGGTCAACTTTGTCAAAGTGTTCCCAGGTGTAAATCTGCATTATATGCTGTCATTAACGTTACTTTTTAAAATATCTTTTAAACAATCTACTGGCACACAATATTCTACCAACGATGTACCTGATGGTATTTCCAATGGTAGAAAACCTCACTCCTGGCCCACATTGACATATTGCAGAATCCAGACATTTTCTTGAGATATCAACAAGTTTACGACCAGCATCATCTACATTACCCACAAGAAATGTCTCGCATAGATCACCATGAACTCCACCATAATACACCTGCATCACAAAGAAAAATTCAGGAAAAAGCATCCATGGTCCAAATAATACAAAAACAGTTTTTCAAAGTTTAATGTCAAATGATCCTCTGCTAGGCCAAGAATAAATAACTATGAGAAGGAATCCACGTGCCTCATCATGAGCACTCTTTGATGCTATTTTTAAAATCATATATTTGATCGTTTGTTTTTCATGCATACTGTGCACGCACTACCTTGTTTGCTCATGTTTTCTTGTGTTTTTTCAAAATTTTGTGTCTGAGCATACAGCACAGAGCATGTGCAGTATGTGTGTGCAGAAAAATAAATGATGACAAATGATTTTAAAAATAACATCAAACAGTGCCTTTGATGCTTACTAGCATGATTCCCAGATATATTTCCTTCTCTTAGTTCATTTCCTCTTGACTAGATTTTGTCGTAGTCGTCATAGATGACATGACCCTAACCCCTAAAATCTAGCAGGTGTGTCAAAATTACCAAGAGTTCATAAGATGTGAGACATGGCATTAAATATAAAATTGATATCATAAGAGTTTGTCAGTCTCATTGATAATCACTGCTTGACCACATTGATAGTCACTGCTTGTTTTAAGGGGGTACAAACAAGTGATCTATTAGTGAAAACACCCTGTTATAATTGCTGCACTTGGACAATTCTTTTACTATTCTCAAACAAATATACTGAGAGAGTAAAAAGTTTTAATTCATAACTAAATTATAGTTTGGAGAAGATAGAATGCGAGGGCAGATCTAGAAGGTGGAAAGGGTGGCTACAGTAGCTTCACCCTAAAAGATATAAGAAGCAAAAATAGAGTTAACTGGCATTTTCCAGGTAAAAGCCAATCCCTTTGAAATTATCCTGGATGCAACATTGGTTTGGGTTTCAGAGTTTATTGAAGAAACAAATGGCAAAATAAGTTTCTATTTCTGAATGTTGGAAAATTTTAAAGAAAAAAAATGATTATGAAGATCTAGGGATAAAACAAAAACTGAATAATTTGGATCGACTTTAGGGTGAATTGAATAAAACTACTTACTGAAATGTCAACACTTATTATGTCACCATCTTTTAAGGAATAACTTAAAAGAAAAAATATCAAGATCAGTATTCAATACGTATAGTATTTACTAGCATTTAATAGCTGTGCTCTCGGTTATAGTTGGCAAGAGATGTTTTAAAGCTTTGAACGACCCATTACAATAATGTGGGTTTAATATCTGGCTGGACCAACACTCAGGGTCTTAAAATAATGGAGGAGAAGGTAGACTAGTGTTGCCTTTGTAATTACAACAACAAATGGTTAAGCACTTTTATGCAGTCACCCTGATTTGCAAAGCAAAGTTTTCTCCTATCATCATCATCATCATCATTACCTGTCTGGGATTCCATGAACAGCAACATTGTTGACTGATGTACACACTGATTTAGGGAATCCTTTGTAGTTTAAAGGAGATGGATAAGCACCATAATCAATGATAGAATGATGAAGGACCGAGTCTAGGTCTTCTGTTGTAACTCCAACCTTTAAAGAACTGAAAGCGTTATTCTTCATAATTGCCCTGATTCTTTTCTCTCCATCCATATCTGTCCACCCATTCAAGCATCCATCCTCCATGTATCCATCTTTCTATCCATCTATCCATCCAGCCGTCCATTGACCCATTCATCCATCCATCCACCCATCCATCCATCCATCCATGTTCATCCATCCATCCATCCATCCATCCATCCATCCATCCATCAATCCACCCACCCACCAATAAACAAACCTACTTTGATAAAATCCTTGGCATGCCCAGCAACTTTTCTAGCTATTTGACAAGCACTCCTCACGGCATCTATTTGTTCTTTTGTCTTTATCTCAACTTCTCTTGGTGGATTTGGAACTTCACCAGTTTTTGCATATACAGGGAGTGCAATGCTTGATGGGATGGGTCTGGGTGGAGCATAATGGGCGCCTCTTACCACATGTTTGAAAAAGATTATTGATGTTAAAACCCTGTCAAAACCAAAAATGAACAATCCATTAATATCTTTGTAAACAGTAAGGGCAAAGCCAAAAATGGTTCAAAATAAGGACCTAAACTTATTGATTTAGGTGTTGTGTACCAGTACCAGTTTGGAACCCCCATTTTAAAACTTTGGAACTGAGGATGGATAGAGCTGCTTCAAGTGAGATGAGTCAAGTTCCAATTTGGCTACCCTGTGGTGATATTCTCTAGCGAAGGCAACACTTAGTACACAAGGGCAGAACTATGCCAAACTAACACATTTTCAAGTATTCTTACCTATTGCTAGTAGACTTGGTAATCTGGGACAAGATATGGAAAGATTCTGACAGAACAAATTGGTTAATTTAAGTAAATAATGTCAGTAGAGGCTCGAGAGATTAGAAAAATTTTAAAAGCTTTATGTAGACTTTAAAAACTGATTAAACTTTACGACAGAGCACACCTTCAAAGAAACATAAATAATTCGTACCATTTATACATTTTAAAGCTGAAAGAACTCCCATAGCATTTCAGTTAATCCAAGCATTCAACTGCATGGCTCGATCCGTAATCGGTAATCATCTCCACAGGGATCCCAACAACGAAGATATTTTTACATTCCCTATAAT
Organism: Actinia tenebrosa; assembly: GCF_029948245.1. NCBI lineage: Eukaryota > Metazoa > Cnidaria > Anthozoa > Actiniaria > Actiniidae > Actinia > Actinia tenebrosa. Next base: position 5,059,225 of record NW_028292585.1, read on the forward strand.
GCATTGTAGAGAGAGAGGGATTTTTTCTCTACACTTCGAAAAAAAACCCTCTGGCATTTAATGTAAATTATTTTGGCTGAAAATCTAAACGGAATTTCGAAAGTGCACTAAGTTGACCAAAACCCTAAAGGTGAAAGTAGAGGAAGTCAAATTAAACTTACTCGACTCGTTTTCCAGGTCCGTTTTCGATTCAAGTACCGTCTCTTGACAGGTAGAGGCTATTTCGCGAGACTCAAAACGACTGTGCCGTGGTGAAACGGACCTCCATGGCAGAACTGACCTATGACGTAGACGAAATAAAATGGCCAATCAAAACACTCGATAGAATACTTGAAAAATGGCTTCAAATATCTCTGTGGCAGAACCGACCTTAACAGATAAGCCCGTCAGGGAGGTAGTGTAAATTTATTTGTGTTTTTTGGTTTCGTTCTACGTTACATATTTCCGTTCAAAGTCACCAATTGCTTGAAGTCTGTAGATCTCTGTAGATATATAAACTTCGTAAAAAATACTCGAGACAAATTGAAACCTTTTACTTAAAAGAACTAAAAAATATATAGGTTAATAACTGTATTGTTTGTTTACGACCTTAGATTTACTCTATAATGTCTGAGGTATGTTGAAGAGAGCGAATATAGAGCGAAGACTCAAAAGACTCAAAATAAAATATACGAAGTGTCTGAAATGTCCGCAGCCGGTCACATAACTCATAATGCTAAGTGAGCAGCAGTCCGAATTTATTTCTATAAAAATCAAGGTTACGTTATATAAACTAAAATCCAAACCTAATGTTCCTATCTCGATATAAAAGCATACTATATTTAAGCTCCCTTTCATGGCACTTCCATATTTTTGGTCATAGGGTAATCAACTGACGGTCACGTAACTCAAAACACTAAATTGCCGGCAGTCCGAAACGGTTCTTTATCGAGATAGGAACATTGGATTTGGATTTTAGTTTATATAACCTTGATCTTTATTTAAAATATTCGTCTCCCAGCCATTTAGCTTAATAATATATTTTGAGTTATGTGAGCTCTGTTATTAAAGAGTGTGATAACATGATAAAAAGAAAGTGTTCGCTGCATAATGTTTTTATAGTAAATCATTATTCGTGTAGGATACATTAGGATCCATTGTATAATACTACTAGGATGAGTTTATGAAAAGTTTCGGACTGCTGGCTATTTAGCATTTTGAGTTATGTGACCGGCTGCGGACATTTAGACACTCCGCAAAATATAATAGTTACTAAAGTATTATTTGCATCGGCGTTTTACAATATTCGAGATTTTAAAGAGATCGAAGTTATTAGTATAGAGTGAAAAACTCGTGAACTAAAACTGAATAAGAGACTTCTAATAAGGACTGTGTTTAATAATATACTACTTCATGGGCTTTTTGCAATCGCCATAAGTTTAAGGAATAAGTTTAATGACAAGCCTAACCATGAAGATCACTTTAGTCTCTCGTAGATTTATTGGACTGTTGTGGGATTGGCTATTTGCTGAGTTAGAGGTTGAATTGAGTTTGAGTTAGGATTGAGTTAACTAAAAAAATAAAAAAATAAAATATTTATATATTGATAAAAATACATAAACAAAAATAAACATGTATTCACCTAATATAAACCGAACACTAAGGTCTTCAATTGTAAGTGCTTCAGTTCTAAAGCCGGTAGACTACGATATGTCAAAATACGGCTATCTTTATTGTAGCTGTACCTCACCTCCACTCTCTCTTTTCAATTCGAAACCGAAGACTAATTTATGTATCTGATTCACTGATAGCACTTGGAACCGGCTCTCAAGTGTTATATTATGATATAAACCAGCATCCTAATTTCATATCACGTAAAATAGACTGGAATTAATTTTAGCTTGTTTTGTTTTGTTTTGTTTTGTTTTGTTTTTTTGTTTTTTTGTTTTTTTTTAATGCTGGAAAAGTCATGGCAATATTCGTTTGAAATGATAGAGGACCTTCAACAGCTCGGGGCGTCACGCTACTGACCTATGGCATCACGCTAAACTCATACCGTACGTTCTGGTCGGGAATACGTATAACCCACTGTCACGAAAACATCATACGTCATGTTCAATTTAGATTTAGATAGGGGACGCCAACTAACGTTATGTCCACGTTCTAATCTATTCTATTCTATGTACATAGTATTGATGTGATAAAGATGCATGTATTTGCCACACAGTATTTTCAAAATAAAGACCGTTTAGTCAAGTATAAAGACTGAATTGTCGACAATCGATAACACCATTCCTCCTGAAAAAAAATTACTGTATGGAACGTTTGAAGAAAAAGAGATGAATACAGATGTTGAATAGGCAATCCAAAATATTAGCAAGTAAAGAAGAAGACACGATTCTGAAAATGTCGAACGGTTAAGTTGTCGTTGGCTGATCCACGAGCAAAAGAATTCCACCAGGTAAAGAGTGAGAAGGGCACTCCTATCAGCTGCTTGATGAATCGTTATGTTTTGTTATGGGGACGACAAATATATTACAGAATTTGAATTTTATACTCCTAACCAAAGAGAAAATATTAATTCAGCCAGAGTATCAATTTCATTTAGGGCAACATCTTTTAACCCACGGGGGGGACTCCCTCATGAAAGGGGGCGCGGGGTCCATGTCATCCCTTTTAGGGTTTGAAATCAGGGTTTTGGTCCCGCTTAGGGTGATAAAGACGAGAATGCGCACCAACTGAATGTTGTGGTCCCTTTTAGGGTATAAGGTCTACAAAAAAGCAAGCGATTTGTATATGACGACGTCATCATGAATTTGTTAGAGCAGACGGCGTTTGATGCAAATAAAATCGAGAAACTAAACAAAAAAATGCGTTATTGATTGGTCCCTCTCAGGGGTGAAATTTCATCACTGCCACACCCATTATCCCAATATACAGGTCCCTTTTAGGGGTCATTTTCGGAATTTCCGACGAGGACCCCCGCCCCACTTTTATAAGGGAGTCATGTTTTCCCAATTCAGTCCCATAGAGGAAAATTTTTTAGTTTAAATATGGTTGTGCATGAGAAGACACATGAATATGGATACGACAAGAACAATGAATATTACTCTCAAGGGAATGACATGTGGTCTGAAATGGGAACAAATTACGTCCAAGTAATAGACTTTTTCGATGTAACGTCAAAATGGGATGTCTTTTTTTGTTGTGGGGGAGGGGGGGGGGGGGGGGTTGGTTTCGAAAATCAAAATTCTTGGTCTTGGATATGGTAAAGGTTTTGAAAAGCTTGGGGCAGAAACCTACCCAAAAAGGCCCAAATTAACCACTGGGCTCATGCTGATATTAAACGACAATGACAGAGTGATAAATATACTACATTCACGCCATGCGATAAATCAGTTAGTAACAGATAATTTTTTTCATAGCACATCATTATATGCTACCGTTTTCCTCTTTAGGCTCCCCTGGCTTATTTGATAAGCCCCCCTACCCCCTCTCTTTGAAGCCCCTCCCTTTTTTACGACTAAAGAAACACAATTCTTATTACACTGACAAAAACCTTCATAGGATAATTTATTTAGGATCATTCGCCATATCATAATCATAATAACTTCCAAACTTGAGATCTCATCGGCAATAACATTCTTATCTTATTGGAAAGTTTGGATTCCATTTTTGAACCCCATTTAATTCCCAATGTTGGTTTTTAATCTTCAAACATCCCCATTATATTTTCAGTTGAGAAAAAATGCTGTTCCCTTCCTAAATAGCTGCAGAGGATTAAAAAAATAGTTTTTAAAAGTACTTGAAATATTCCAACATTGGGTTATGGTTTTCCCACTTTTCTCCCACTATTTAGAAATATTCCGATTGTTTTCGAAATTTGGATTCAATTTTTCCTGTCTCTCATCAAAAAGCCATTCAGGGATCGCGGATCAGACCATTATGGAGTGGTATAGGGCTTGAGAATTTGGCCAAGACAAACAAGCATTAGGGATCACTGTCTCGCCATTTATATCATGCATTTGCGCGCCACCATAAGCAAAGAGTTGGTAGGAGTTTACCTGTTTCTCTGGCTTAGCGGTCCCTGACATTGATGCTTTACGATATAAAACCAACCTGCGACAATGCAAAAGGAATCAAACATAAATGCTTTTTTCAATTAATGTCTTCCGGCCGAGACTGAAGAATAGTTCGATAAAGAGGGTCTATATAGGGTTGAGCCCACCCCGTTTACATGTGGATTTCAATGATTAGTGATTATCAACATCTAAGTGGTAGCTATTTAGGCCCCCAAAACATTTGGATAAGAAAAGGAAGAATTCGAAAAGGCTAGGGTGCTAGCAGCAGCTGCATAAAGATGTGTTATAAATATGGGAAATTCATGGGCCCTCTTGCTGATTGAAGAACTTCACCATATTTTTGTTGTTTGTTTGTTTGTTTCTCTGAACTTTCGAAATGCGATGTTTCTTTTTATGTCTAAATTGGGAGACATCAATTAAGTAAGCGCTCAGAAAAACAGGGTTTTTCGCAACTTGCAACCCATCAATGTTGGCGGCGCGCGCCAGAAATTTTGGACATCTCTCGAGCTGAAATCCTGATTATGCGCTAAGGCTGTAATCGTGGTTTGACTTAATCGTTTGACTTGAATGAACACGGTAACTTTGCCTAATTAAAGTTCTAAATTACCATGCATGTGCGGTGAAACTGGGAAAAAGTTACCGATATAAAATTAATTTACACTGGTGAGACTTTTCCACTGGGAGAAAAAAGTGAATAAAATTGGAAAGGGAAGCCTGGAAATGTGGCACACAGAGCTTTGAGAGGGGGGGGGGGGGGGGGGGTGGAGGGTATCCAGAAGAATATTAGTTACTTCCATTTGAAAAATATAAAAAAGACAATGAAAAAAAACCAGTAAAAAGGGCATTTCATGTTCAGGGCTATAAACTAGGCTTTAGGATTCGCCTTGATCATGAGTAAAAGAATCCCTTTAGATGTTTCCAAAATTTGGATTTATTGAACTGGGCATTAAGACTTCAAGCAGAACAAAATAAATCTTAATACCCAGTCCACATTAAATTTAAACTTTCTGTTCTTGTTGAGGAGTTGGGGAACGATCGTTATTTATGGGGGGAGGGGGGGGGAGGGGGGGGGGGGAGGGGGGAGGGAGGATGTTTATTTTTTTGTGGGGGAACACTTGTTTTTAAGAACTACGAAAGGGAGGATCGCTCAAAACTTGGAGGAATTAACCTATATAAGGGGGGGGGGAGGGGGGGGCAGTCACAAAAATAATATACTGTTTTAAGGCAGGTGATCAGCTAAAATTATTCATTGTGTCTATCAAAGTGCAGCCAGCCCTTTTCTCGTCCAAGCTTGCTTTTATGAAATCCGTACGAGCGTAAAATTCCTTTTTTTTTTTTGTAAAAAAATTAATGAATTGCTCTCTGTTTTATTACACGATTGTCTAATAACCTATGGAATAGTATTATGTGAAAATATTTGTAAACAGTTATGTACAATGAATACGCAAATCATGGTTCAAGTCGATCGCAAAATGTGGTGTGCAATCGAAAACCATAGTTTGCGTCATCGCAATCTGTGGTGTTTGAAGTCAAGCCTATAGCCCATGGGCTGGAACTCACAGTATGCGTCAACGCAAAATGTGTTTCAAGACGATCGCAAAATGTGGTGTGCAATCGAAACCCATAGTTTGCGTTGATCGCAAAACATGGTCATATCTAGGGTTGGCCATATATTGCGTCAACGCAAGCTGTGGTTCAATTTTCAACACCACAGTTTGCGACAAATTCTCGTCGCAAAATGTGGCATTCAAGCATAAGTCACATTTCGCGATGATTCAAACTATGACAATACACAATCACCACATTTCGCGATAGCGCAATATATGACTTTTTAAGGAATTGTTAGGAAAAGTTAAGTCACATGGGGTTGTAACTGTTACTGAAAGCTTTGCCTCTGACCATATATTAAAACTGCATGTTTCTGACAAGTCCTACGCATGTCAACGGAACACCTGAAACAGTGCTCACGTGTTCCATTTTGTAACTGAATCATAGCCGTGATCGGGCTTGCTAACAACTGAGTAATGTGGCAGTACCTAGGGTCCTTCCCAAAAAAAAAAGATCTTTGTTCCCTTAACATTTTTGTTCCCTTTAAATGACTTGTTCCCCAAAATCAGTGTTTCTCATTCTGTTCCGAAGATTACTGACAAGAATGTATTGTCGTTGTTCCTCAAGTCTTACTTGTTGCATGAAAATACTCTGACAATATTTTGTTTTCCCTGAAAATAAAGGCACCTGTTTCCTTGTTCCCAAAATACCTGTGGGAGGGGCTCAACTAGGGGGTTCAAGGGCAAATTGAGACCCTCAAGCAAGAGGCATTTACGACATATTTATGATAGTGCAAAGCACTTAATTGAAACCATTATTGTTTTGTGATCACCTAAGTGAATATAGAAAAGGGACTATTTACATTCCTCTTGATCTCAACATTTGTCCCCAATACAATGCATGTGCTCAAAAAATTTACGGATTCAAACTTTAACCCATTTATTCACAAATTTTCACAAATTAAGAAAACAAAAAAAAAAACAAAAAAAAAAAAACCACGAAATTCTGGATCGTTTTCAGAAATGTCCATATCATATATAAATCATATATAGATTGAAATATAAGCAAAGTATTACAGTTTGTAAATACAAGCATTTTGAATCATGGAATAACCATAAAATACAGCAACGCAGACGGGGACGACAACAAAGACGGCAGTAGAATTGTACGGCCGCCAGTGCTAGCCATTGTTTAAGGGAGACTGATTTCTTTGGAATGAATTAATTAGAAGGCTGTCCTGGTTTCTCTAGGTGGTGTTTCAGATTTAATCCCATCGATTAAAGCCGCTAAATGCGAGTCTATTGTTATTTCTATACCTATTGTTCTGAGTTTTAATCCATGTGATATATGGTGTCAACTTGTTTTTTGAGCAGGAGAAAACTTAAACATATAAAAAGTTTGAAACTGCAACAAAGCAAAAAAGTAAATAACTTTTTAGAATAATTTTTTGACAGTTCTGAAGTTAAGACAGAGAATATCATACATTTTAGAGAAAACACAAAACAATTCGGTAGAGGGAACATTATTTCAAAACATGGCGTAGATTTGTAGATTTGATCATGTGAAAATTTTAAGCTTTTCAGAAATGTTTTTTCTTTCTATATAATTTTTAATTTTTCTGCAAATTTTAAAACTCAAATAATGTTGAGCTTGCCTTTGTTCACTAGTAACTTAAGTGAACAAAATACAGCTCAAAACAAATAGCTGCAATTGTATGCTCTAAGTTTCCTTACTAATTTCTTTAATGTAAATGAATGTTTCAAAACTGCAATATATTTTAGTATGATATATGATTCCCACTATTCAATAAAAAATTAGATTAAACAATTTTTGTCTATATAACATCAGTTATTGACAGTTATGGAAATATTATTTTGGCATGAGGTAGCAAAAGTTAAACCTGTGAGTGTTGAAGATTTTACAGTTGATAAATAATTATTAGAAAGACATCAGTCAAAAATGCTTCATCAAACCCTTTGCTTTTCTACCCTTGTCCCGAGGCTTTCTTCTGTCTTCTTTACAAGCAAAAATCTTGACACTAAGGTGTGAAGTTAAATGATATGTACGGAATAAACAGTGCAAAAAGGCAAATGGAACCCTCCTGGGACAGGGTTTTCTTTTCGTGCATGGGTAAGATTCAATGGAAAGAATACAATTTAAATATTTAAATATCTTTTTTTGGTGCCTTGATGATATGATAATAAATAGAGAAGAGAGTGTGGAAATAAATTATATTTTGAAAATTGTCCACCATCAATGATCAGATATATTAGCTTACTAATAAACTTCAGTAGACTCGGTAAGATGATAAATCTGATGATGGCCCAAAATAAGTTTCATCTACCTCTAGACTCTTACATTAAGATAGTCCACTATTGCACACTACTCAATGGTGTAAAATATTCCATCAAAACACTTTTAAGAAAAAAGTTCTGGGCAATGACCAGGAATAATGAAATGAAAATGGAACATGTCGGATTCTTTCAATAAGATTAGTTCCTTAAACAGTTATATTTTTTATTGAAAGAGTGGTTATAAATATTGATAACAAAAACTGAAAGAAACTGAAGCTTTGAAGTACTAAACACTGCACATTAGTTTCCTTACCTCATGCGTATCACTTTGTACTACAAAATAATTTTCAATACCTTTATTTTGCTCTTTTCATAGTTCAAACTAGTGTTCACTAATAATATCATTATTAGTGCATTATTTACTGCATGTCAGCATATAAAGAAACGTATTAAAAACAGCTTAAATTTACAACACACTATGAGGCTTACTGCCTCATCTATCAAGTACTACTTTTTCGTGGGACTCTATCAGCTCACTAGATACACTGTGCTGACGAGGCCCAATACAGGCCGAAACAGCTGTCCAAGGTTTCTAGTTGAGCTGGTTCATTTTTTACATGCCTTAAAATTGTGAAAGGCTTTATGGCACTCTTAATTTACCTATTACACATGTTTTTACATGATATCTGAGCCCATCCCACACAGCTCACTGCATCATCTATGTTTTTAAGTGTCATTAATTGTTTTTTTTCAGTAATAAAATAGTGAAGTTTGAAAATGAACCGTATCAAGTAAATGAATAAAAATATTTTCTCAGTCATCGTCTTTTAACATTGGATCACGTATCTCTTACTGTAAAGCAAGTGCCTCAGTTATACTTTTGGACTATTTCCTTTTTTCAATGTTAGAAGATTGGAAATCATATTAGGGAAATTAGGTTGTATCACCTGTACATAGCCGTGTGTTGCCAGAGTGTTCGCCGTACAGGGAATCCAAGCAAATAACTTGAATGGGTCTGGCTATATATTACTATGGAGAGGTGATTTTTAAAAACCACCGTAAAAACCAAATGACATGAAAAAATAAAACATTTCAAACTTCAATATTTATAATAATTTTTGTATATCACGGTTATTTGCTTGGGTTTCCTGTGGTTGGTTGCCAGAAATTTTAAATCCGATCTCTTTACAAACAAGAAAGATGACTATCAAATAAAGCAATAACTAGTAGTATCCATGTGCGCTTAAAAAGTGCCTTTCATTCTTGAAAGAAATAGTTTGGTGTTTTGTAACCGTCACTAAGGTATGATATAGTTATTATTATCATGATTTCTATTTATTTGAACTATGAAGTTCTTGCCTACTTCAAATGTTACCTGGCAAAACATATCGGGGGGAAAAAAGCAACAAATAAAAGAGATAATTCTGATAAACACATATTTCTATACATTATATATAGAATGATATGGAAGACTTAAATTATTAAAAAACTATTATTGAAAATGTGTTGTTCTTGTGAGAAGCATATACATACAACAATCCCTTCTGGAATCGAACCAGAGCTCTTAGAAAAATCTAAGTGCGACAATCAAGGATTTGTGGCGTATGCATAGCTTGTAAGTAGTGTACAAGTGTCGTTTGCAAATGAGTAGATTTTTTATCCCACAATATGCTGCATTTAGACAACAGGTTAGGTCTGAGTCAGCCTTCATAAATTACTTCAGCTCACATGAATTACATTAGCCTAAGGAATTATGTATCATCATTCTCAGACCAACCTGCACATCTAGAAAAAAAATTTTTGTTTGATTTTGTCTTGGTGTTATGACCACTTTACTGTGGTGGAGGAGGTAAACGTTCAGCTGGGCTTAAATGAGCTGAGCACGTTGTCAGTTCACCATGCTGCAGCATTACAGCTCGAATTGTCACAAAAACATCTGGGTCAGCTCTTGCATACACCACCAGCAGATGGAGCATTGAAATAGGACAACAATATATCGTATCTCTTATTTACACTAGTGTAGTGATAAAAGGGGAGGTTTGGGTCAAATTTTTTGTGAAGTCTAACATGAACTTTTGAACGGCCTCATGAAATGCTTTCTCATCAAATTAATTTTGTATCCCAAGAAACAATAAAACGGTTGTTGTTGTGAGGGATATAACATATTTCCAGTATCCAGTCTCATCATGGTATGAAAAAGGACTATTGCATTTCTCATCACACCTTCAGATTCCAATGATACATACCCTGTCATTGTTTCTGCACTACTATTGTGCTCCCCCTGTCAAAAGAAACATACCTGTCGATGTCCATAGTTGAGAAATCATGGTTGTTTCTAAACTAGGGCATTCAATATCATGATTGTACCTTGATCTCACATCTTCTGATAGGCCCCTCCTTGTGCTAATTAGCCACATTTAGAGTAAGTACAAACCTCCCCTCATAAGCATGGTTATTTCTTTCCAGTCAGTTGGCTATTGTTATTGATAAGACTTTCTCAACATCCTGCTGCTCATCCTGTTTCCTTTTTCCCATGTTAGGCCTGTACATGGATCATGCATACATTGGACAAGGTCTCTTAGGTTGAAATCAGGCACAGCACCATTTCTAACACTGATGGCTATTCCTCTAAGAACATGGTTATGGTCTTCCTTTTTATGTCGTGGTTCCTCATTATCCTCAACTTGCTCAGGGACATACAGATGTTCTCTTAAATTAATTCCTTGTAGGGTGTATGTCTTAATCTTATTGTGTTAAGAATACATGGCCATCAAATATTTCAGCAAGTCTGCTTTTGTCTCAGTTTTATCAGTTTTACCTAAAAAAAAACCAATGAAGTATCAAAGTGCCTTTCACTCCTTATGATATAAGGAGTGAGGTACCTCAAAACATCAGGAGTGAGGTACCTCAAAACATCAGGAGTGAGGTACATTTGGGAATGAATGAAATAAAAACATCTTTTTTCCAGTTTAGCAACACAAAAGTACGCCCTTTCTTTCATGGTCAGAGATTTGTCATACATTAAGATTGATAGTCAGATGAAAATTAACAAAATATTAGCTTACCAGCACCAGCTACCTGAGGATAAGGGTTATAATATCGTTGGTACTTGGTTCTTTGTAGAGAAACAAGTGCATCTTGAAAAGATAGCCAATTTGCTGCCAAAGTGTTTTCAAGAAAGTGGATGTCTTCTATGAGAAGGGCTCCACCTCAATGTATACAATAGATATTATCTTTTAAAACTATACTTTTGTTTACAACATAAAATTTATCCTACTTACCAATGTGCAGGGGTTTTAAATACAATTCAATCTGGTGTACTGGCAATTTTTTTGGCCTCTGATGTTGCATCCATGATAATGTGTATTATGTTCACGGGCCTATTTGTCCCTTGTGTCCATATCAAGTTGAATTCACCAGTCACAAATCCTGATAATTACAAAGTACAAACAAAAGGTATTAACAGCTGATATCTGCATTTTTAGATATAACTAATATGATAAAATGACTACATACCAACAGCTATCATCCCAAATGGCTTTCATTTCATTTTCAACTCTTTGCAGTTCTCACTCAGGGCTCAGCAATGTTGACTTTTGCCTGACAAGTAGAAAAAAAATGAGACCCTAAGCATGAACACCATTTATCAGGAGAAGTAGTGATATGCAACAAACCTTCAAAGGATCTCGCTGAAGTGCTCCTGGTGCTTGACCTCTGGGACTAACAGCAAATATGTGTGTCGAAGTCTCTTGGGTTGGTTTAGATGTATTTTTATTCTGGAATCATGTTGTACATATCAACACATTCGGTTCGAGCCATGGCTTGCCTAGAAACTAATTTACATCATACAGATGTCCATATATGGGGTGCTATGACATCCCCCTCTTTGTGTTCAATTGTTCAATGTTTATCAACCTTATGGTTAATTGGTGTTGATCAATATATGTAAATGTTCAATGTCAACTTATATAGACAGGTTATATGCTTTTTTTTTGTATCAACTCTTTACAAACGTAGTCTAATAGGAGCTTTGATTGTACGCCCATATCTAGTGGTATAGCTTGCTGATTGATTGTTCTGCTCCTTTGGTTTATAATCACTTAAAGGTACATCTCGGCTTTTGGTAGCTTCAGTCATCTGTGGTCTTTCTTGTACCAATACCGCTGGTTTACCAAGTAGGTCTTGGGGATGATGTATGTCAAGTGCAGGTTGGGTTTCTTGGTAGTCCCTTCTTTCTGGTTCTTTAAGCTGGCTTGTTCTCGGTCTTAGATGTTCTCTGGTTCTCTAGTAGAGCTTACCATTCATCCCAACAACGACGTCCTTGGTTCGCTTATAGGGTTGGGTTTCCTTGTGATTTCACCCTTGTCCCACATTCTTTTGTGCGTATTGTACACATATACCAGCTCCTCGACAAGTAATGGTCTTGTGTCAGATTTACTTGCCTTTCTGTTATAGTACTCTGCTTGTTTCACTTGGGAGAGTCTGATTGCTTCCTTGTGGTGACCATTGTCTGGATGTGAGGATTGCAGGACATGGTTGCTGCTTGGAATAAGCAGTCGGGGCTTACATCCATACAAAAACTCACAGGGTGATGGTATAGTGCTTGTTCGGGGTGTGATTTTGTAGATCCAGAGTGCTGTGTAAGGGCACTTCTTTTCATTTAGGGCCTTCTTCCATAAGGATTTGCATGCTCCTATAGCTCTGTCTGCGACGCTGTTTGCTTGGTGATGGTAGGGTGAGCTGAATGTTAACTTGATCCCATTGTTTTCACATTACTCACGAAACTCTTTGCTAATGTACTGCGTACCAAAGTCAGCATGGATGTGTGATGGTAATCCATATTCTGTTAACACATGCTGGAAGTGGCTACATAATTTATGGTATTGGCTGTAATATTAGCAATTTGACTTACGACAGGAAATCTTGAGTAATAGTCTACAATCATTAGATACTTTGAACCGCTGAATTCAAAGATATCAGTTCCTAACTTTTCCCATGGTCTAGAAGGAAGATCTTGTTGCAATATGAGAAGACAGGATAACTGCACTGAGGTGGTACTTGATTAAGGAAGACTGAACAACTGCACTGAGGTGATATTTGATTAAGGAGGTCAGGATAACTGCACTGAGGTGGTACTTGATTAAGAAAGACTGAACAACTGCACTGAGTTGGTACTTGATTAAGGAGGTGAGAACAACTGCACTGAGGTGGTACTTGATTAAGGAGGCCAGAATAACTGCACTGAGGTGGTAAGAGGAATGGATAACTATGGGGATACCGCTGCACTGTGAAGATCTTGTGACTTGTGGGGAGACTGCTGCACCCTGAAGATCTTGTGACTTGTGGGGATACTGCTGCACCGTGAATATCTTGTGAATTGTGGGGATACGGCTGCACTGTGATGATCTTGTGACTTGTGGGGATACCGCTGCACTGTGATGATCTTGTGACTTGTGGGGATACCGCTCCACCGTGAATATCTTGTGACTTGTGGGGATACTGCTGCAATGTGATGATCTTGTGACTTGTGGGGATACCGCTGCACCGTGATGATTTCACCTATTTGTGTCATATCTGATGTCTTTTTTTTTTGGCAAATGAAATATTATCATCAGGGTGTTTTTGCCACAGATAAACCTCTTTTTTAAAACAGGTCATTGACATTATTCATACTTGGTTTTTTCAGATAGTTGTAAGTGAGGTCACACCACATGGTGAAATAATGGGACTCTTCTGCATCCAATGGTACCCAACCATGTTTATCCATTCGACACATGACATCTTCCTTGTTTCTGTCTGATGATTCCAACCATTTTTCGAGAGACACATTCCATTCAAAAAATGTGCATCTTTTCCTATTTTTAACTCTGTGAGCTGTTTTCCAGTTTGTTTGCTTATCAAATTCTTCAGGATAACCCATTAGCACATGGTAATCCCCAGATGGGTATCTTCTAGCAGGCCTTTCCTGAAGATACCTTTTCACTTCTGTATTCAAGCCAACAAAACATGAACTTTGGATCTGTTCAGGGTACATTTCTTCAAGGGTTTCAATCTAAGAGACGAAGAGAAAAAGTTAGCAAAGGAATTAACTTCCAAACATGATGATTGGCAAACAGACTGTTGAGTTCAATTTTCACCTGGTCTAAAAATGGACTCATTAAAGTCTTAGATCTTTGCTCTCAAGCAAATCTTATTATTGACAATAACATATTTAATCTAATATACTGATATCTCAAACGGAAAACAAGCAAGCACAAATGCATATTTACTTAACTGTATCAGTGTAGCAATTATTAAGATATCATGGGAAAAAAACTATTTGTCTTTTTGAAAGACATTCCCATCAAAGTATATAATAGTTCAATTCTTAAAAACAAAGATTTTGGATTTTGACATTTGAGTTGTCTAAATTCATCACATTTTCAATTTCATCACAAGGAATTTAGTTTTTGACAGACACGAAACTGTAATGTGTTATGCATATAATATGCATCTCAAATTGAAGGTACTTATGAAAAAATCAAAAAGCATTTTATGGACAACATTATTGACAATTACTGTATAACTTCTGAATAAAGCAAATGAAATTTAACACTGACATTGTGTGGCAAAATAAAAATAAATAAATAAATAAAATTTAAAAAAAGAAGAAAAGAAAAGAAAAACATTCTTCAAAACGTTTGTCCCATGATACCTTAAGAAATGACGAGGCTTCACTTACTTCTTCTGTTGCTTCCTGAGGAGGTTTCAAAAGATTCAGCAGAAGATAATCTGTTTCTTCTTCATTTCTGGCAACTGATGATATGGCTGGAAGGGTAATAGAATAGCAATGATTCAGAATTGGAAAAAGTAATGTATATTACTGTTCTTAAAATGTAACAAAACTAAGGTAAACCAATCAACTAAGAGCTATTACAGTGTACTGCTAAATGGATTTTAAAGTTGGTTGCAATTAACACAACATATAAAGACATAAAAAGACATGAGAAGCTCCTATATATTTCAATTTAATTATACATACGCATTATTAATACATGTGTCAATGACATTTTCTGATCTAGAATTTACTGGAAAGAGATGGTGTTGGTAAGCTCTGATATTATAAAGATATCATCATCCTCATCACAGTGAATTACCGCATTGCTTCTTATCACTTTTCACTTTTTTTTATAAAATTATTTTCACCATTTTTTCTTCCAATCTTATGTAGGTATTCAAATTCAATCTCAAATCAAGCTTGTGCTGAAACCCATGGTTCATTGTTCATTTTGGAATTTGCATTTATTCTCTCAAATCTTTGATGTCCCACCTTGAGGTACTGGGATACATTTACAATGTGACCACTCATATAGACCGAGACAGTGGACTATTACACTTTTATTTTTGAACTTACCACTATGATGTTCTA